>NW_019416828.1:190242-198956 GCF_000390285.2 Anoplophora glabripennis
GCACATTTATTGTTCATAAAGTAAAGCGAAATGATATCTACCCTTTCCGCAATGGAATAAACCATAGTGTTTAATTTTCAAAAACACAATTAAATAAACTACCAACCAACACTTCCAAATAATACTAGAAAATAATTTGGAATCCACTAATTTTACGTTCATTGTGTGTGATAGCATTCATTTCTGTTTTTTACAATTGTGTTTTTTTAAAAAAGTGATAACAAATCGCCAAAAACCAATGTAACGCAAGAAATACTAAAGTTAGACCATTGGCGTACTTAACTCGAATGACTGACATTTTTACCGTTACTAATTGTTTGTACATAAGTTTCTGTTCCCCTTTAATCTAAAATCGACGGGTCTAAGCGCTTTTCTACAATCTTGACGCAGTTCCTGAAAATGGCTCTGTTTCGTTTTCATTTGGCCACCCTGTATAAAACAGTTAATATTTTCGTAGATTTCAGTACCTTGATGGTTTGATCGTTTTTTGCACCTGTTTATTCGTTTTACTGCGGCGTCTTTGAAAATACTCAGATGACATGACATAACATTCCTATTATTTGATAAGCTTTAGATTATTCAGTTATTAATTGTTTGAAATTATTTGTCTATGTGGAAAACACTATTTCAAGAATATGGCGCCCTTAAGTAACTTCTTTTCGAGTCAACTGGTGTAAAAGCTGCTGTGAAGAACCAGAACCGCTAGAGTAACGCCGTTAACCAACCGCAGACCATGAATCCAAAGCATTACAGACAACAAAATTATCGCTCATGTTGCGGGTCCAGCCGAGGGCATCCAGCAAGGCAGAATCGGTGGAGAAAAGACAGTGAAAGGACCAAAAACTCTAATGCAAAAGACAGTGTTCTAAGTGCCGTGAATGGGCGAAGAACACTACAGAGATGTTAGATAATCGGGTTACAAAACAAGAACGTGTCCACTTCTTTAACTAGTATTCAGCTCAGATGCTACAATGGATACGAGTAAACATCACAGAGCAATACCAAAGCAAAGACAGACAATATAGCTACGCAATTAGCTATATTGCCTATGGTACGATCACAGGAAGTTTTTGTTTGTTACAATTTTTTGTCAACCTGTGAATATGTCCTAGGTTGCGGTATGTTATTATTGAAAATATTTGATAAAGTAGAAATTTAAGTCAGGGTTTTTTGAAATTATATAAGGTATCCTCAGTATTTCATGCATACCGTCATTTACATAACATTCCCCTTTATTTTTTTTACATTTCTGTCCAGGAAAAAAATGGTAAAGTCCAAAGATTTAGGAAATGTGCTTGTAATTGCAAAGAAATATATATAAAAAACAAATGACTTGCATTTCGAAGATATAAATCAAGCCTTTCTTCTTCTTTCTTTCTTTTTTTAATGGAAATATATATTTGTCCTTTTTGGATTTCTCTCTTTTTTCTAATGACACTGACGTACATGTACATATATTTAAGAGTTTGCGTAACATTTTGTTTTATTTGCTGATCCTTTACACTTAAAAATTGTTTTCCGCTGTTAAATTTACCAAAAAATCGTTCTAAGTAAGGGTGTCCCGGTACTTGATACAAAAAAGTCGAGTACAAATAGATGAGGCCAAAATAAGAACAGTTCTTCATATATTTTTTTTCATACGGGCCTTCGTTAACAAGTTACGGGCCCTCAAAGGTGAAAATTAAAGAGTTATTTTTATTTACATAAACAAACAAATAACATTCGTAATCTTAGGAAGTGTGTGGAGCGGTGCCCATATTGAAAATGTTATTTGATAGTTTTCTTTCTTTTAAATTATTTTTTTAACATATTGTTTTGTTTTTCTATTTTGTGTTATGTGTAAAGTGTATTCGTCAAATTTTGTTAGTGAAAATTACATTAGCAGACAGCAAGATTTTCTAAGCTCTTATTTTAATAATATGTATGGTTCTAACATAGTAATTATGTCCAATTAAATATTAAATACAAAAAATGGTGGATGCGCCGCTCGATGTGCATTGTAACATAAAATCACAAATATTTCCTTAACTGATAATAATAATAATAATAATTTATTGATGTCAGAACATAAGATAAATGTTTACACAAGTCACAAAAGAAATATGACACCAAAAGTATCAGTAATTAAAAATAGGTTAAAACTAAAGCACAGGTATGTGAATAAATCATTAAAAAAAAATACTACAAATAAATAATAATAGGCGAGAGGTTCACCCCTAAAAAAAAGGCATGAACCGACTAAATTTTTAAAACAAAAACCTGCAGCATGAAACTTTTTTATTTTAGTGTATTTTTCTGATAATATTTACATATATTTTTCAGCGTGGTCAGTTTATTGTTATAAACAAAAAAAGTTGTAAAAAAAAATTACCCACCGAATGGCTTTGATAGTTTTTTATTGAAAAATGGACCAAAATAAAGACTTTTTGTTTTTTGACAAAAATTCTAAAAATGCTTCGATTCCGAGATACTTATAATTTAATGTGAAAAAAGTTACGAAATTGACAAATTTTCGGATTTTTTTTCTCAAAAACTACTGAACAGATTTTAATTCTAAAAAAGCATAATAATCGGCAGATTTTCTACTTTAAGATATGTTTTTTTGATATGGGTCAATCATTGTATTGAAGGTCTAAAGCGAGTAAAAAGTAAGAAAAGAAAGAAAATTATGATTTTCACTTCAAATTTAAATTTTCTTTTTACAATATCTTGGATTAGATTATATTTACAATAAACATTATTACGATTTTTTTTAATCGATATATGTTAATAGTACAAATGTTCAAAAGATTATTTTGTTTGGTTTTGTAGCCGGAGTAAGGTTTTTGCAAGTAATTAGTATAATTGAAATATTCGATTTTTGGTTTTATAAATGGCTAAAATTGACTTGAAAGTTATACCAAAACTAAACTAAATAAGCTTTTTAAATTAACCTAATAATAATAATAATTGACCTAGCGGTCTCGAAAAATAAAAAAGTTTTTGGATAGTTAATTGTATAGGATAATTATTTTATTTCTATTTTACAAAAATATTAAGAGCAATAAAAGTATATTAATTTCTTTGTTATTTAATTTTTAAATAATAAGTTTTTCGTTACTTTCGACAAGTTCTTGAGTTGAAATAAGCGAGTCTTAATTTATTTATAGATTTCGAGCAATCTTTACATTTATTTTGAGAATCATAAATTTTTGATAATATATATAACGTCAAAATTTCAAGCGCTTCTTCTAAAGTCAAACTTTCTAAATTAGTAAATACTTCATTATTTGTAAGTTTATTTAGAGCCTTTAAAACAGTCTTTTTTCCAATATTTAGATATCGAACATGTCATATCACAGCCACTGATAGCACGCATTCATTATTAAAATACTTTTATTTTTTATTGGCACATTAAAAAATCAATGTTTATTGTAAATATAATCTAATCCAAGATATTGTAAAAAGAAAATTTAAATTTGAAGTATTATCATAATTTTCTTTAAAATACTTTTTTCTACTCGCTTTAGACCTTCAATAAAATGATTGACCCATACCAAAAAAATATATCTTAAAATAGAAAATCTGCCGATTTTTATGCTTTTCTTAGAATTAAAATCTGTTCAGTAGTTTTTGAGAAAAAAATTCCGAAAGTTTATCAATTTCGTCACTTTTTTCACATTATATTGTAAATATCTCGGAATCGAAGCACTTTTCGAATTTTTGTCAAAGAACAAAAAGTGTTTATTTTGGTCCATTTTACGAGTAAGTTTTTTACAACTTTTTTGTTTATAACAATTGACTGACCACGCCGAAAAATATTAAAAATATATGTAAATTATCAGAAAAATACACTTTATAAAAATAAAAAAATTTCATGCTGTAGGTTTTTGTTTTAAAAATTTAGTCGGTTACGTTCATTTAGAAACATCTTTTAGCGGTGAACCGCTCGCCTATTAATGTGTCGTTCATTTCGCATAATGTACTGATAAATATATCCAACCTGCGCGCGCGCACTTGGAATGTTTATTATTACAAGCGCCTATCTATTCTTGCTTATTGTGTACAAAAGGAGAGACGATCAGCGCTGCGTAGTTTCATTTGTCGATTAGTCAGTTTCCAACTTAGGCGTTTGTTTTCGTATCATATGCGTGCAGTCACAATTTAGTTATAAAAACGGAATTGTGTATGAGTGTTAATTGCTAATCTGTTAATAAATCAGAGTAGTAGTAAATGACGAATTTAACAAGAATTTTGTATATTACTCAATGGTTATTAGGGAATCCGAACGTGCAACGAACATAATATGTCAGCGAGTGATGCCATGGAAATAAGCAGTTTTATAACAAAAGTATTTATCGTGTCTTAAAATGTGGTGAAAGTCTTAAGAAACAAAAAAGCACACTTCGCAGCAAAAAAAATTGAAACTGACAACGTTAGACATGAGATCCTTAGGAAGATTCATGGATATAATTTTAAAGATAAACTTCCAACATTAAAGAAACTGCAATCGCAGAAGATGAAAATTTACCTAAATTGCCCTAAAGAGTTTTACTGCTTACTATGCATGAAATGAACTTTCGTTACCTAAAACGAAATCGAAAGCGTATGCTAATAGAAAAGAACGAAATTGTATATTAGAATTGCGAAAAGATGATTTAGAAAAAATAACAGTATCGTACATTGAAAACGAAAATTTATTTTCTCGACGAAACATGGATAAATATGTAAAAGATATACGGACTGTAAGGTTTGGCAAGATTTAAATATCGACGGCAGATGAGAATTATTTTTAGACGGATTTTCTACGGGATTAAAGGTACCTTTTAGAAAAAGACGATTAATAATTACACATATCGGAAGTGAATGCGGATTTTTGAGTAATGGTTTGTGTGCTCGAGACGCGACGCACAGGAGATTATTGTGAGGATATGAGCAGTAGGGTATTTGAAAAATGCTTTATATCTATTTTGCCTAGGTGCAGTGATTAAAAGTATAATTATTAGCAATTCTAATTTATTCTTTTAATACCAAATAGATATGCTACAGAAATACCTACAAAGATAGGTTAGTAATTAGTTATTATCTAAAATCAAACAAATTAAAAAAATTACCAATTAAAAAACACAAATAAGACATCATTCTTCTTGTTTCTAATACTATTTTAAATTACGAAACTAGATAAGTCTATTGTGGTAAGTTGCGATGGCCCAATTTGCAAAATTTTTGCCATTGAGATTTTTAGCCTTTAAGGCTTTTAAGATTAGTCCAAAATTTATCAACCTAAGTTAAATATTTTCAGGCTTTTGAATAAATGTGGTATTTTTTTTCAACTTCTACACTTCGTATCTCGAAAATGAGAAATGGAGAGTTCAAAATAAGCTTATATAGGAAAGTTCCATTACTGTTATTAGTTTTTGTGAATTTTTTCAGAAAAAAAACTGTGACTCCCTGTATATACTACGTAACTACTACCACCTATAAAAATCCTGTATAATTTTAAATTACAACGAATATAATTCTTGAAATATCTCAGCCATAACTGATTATAGCTTCAATTGTTTCAGACCACATTTTTTTTACTAATGCAGTTTACAGATAATACGAACACAGGCAACATTTTCTTATTGTTGTTACGTAATATTACACTGAAAGTAAGCATTCTAGATCTGTTAAATTTAACAACGCTTGAAAATTTATTTAAATGGTCTATTAAATTGTCTAATTATTTAATTCAAATAGGAAAGCGAAGCATTAAAATGATGTAGTTTTTCCCTTAACATCGTTGGTAACGTCAAATCTTAATCTCTACTAAATATGTATTATATTCTTATAAAATGTAACAGTTTTTTAAAATTTTGTCACGATTTATGCTGTTCATAATGTATAGCGTCTTATTGATATTAAATGTTGTTACTCCTTGCCACCTTTTCGTTGGATTCGCATCCGGAAGATGTTGTGGCAGAAACGTCGGCTAGCACACAGTCGAAGCTGGGCGTGCGGGATTTAGAACTGTAAAGTTCAGGGCGCCAGTAACCTATTAAATACCCACGTTTCTCCAGTCACTTAAAATCCGGTTACAAAATTTTAAGTTTAAAAAACCTTACCCGNATGTACACAGTTTGTGCAAGTTTTTGATATTTTAACGATACTTTGTGCAATATATGTGCACACATTATAAAGAGAATTTAATTAGAGTAGGTAAATGCCGGTAGCAAATAACAGTAATTCCACAAATAATCTTTAATTTTCTGTCCCTTAGCACAGAATACCCAATATTGTATCACTAATATTCACTAAAATTAAAATAAAACAATACAAATATTGAATAACACCATAAGAATGCTCCTGACACATGACACATCACAGATGAATTTGACACTGGATGCAACATGGCAGCTAAAATCCATGTGCACCAATTAAAAATGATACACTCTATTGTCGCCACTGTCTTGTATACAGTCACTGTATCTATACAAAGACATAAACTAAATGTTTATACTAAATTTTTGATGAGAAGCGATTTGGTGTATTTTAGATATTTTGAGAACAAGTCATTCTAATGAAAGTGATTTCATTTCAAATGCCAAAATAGTGCATAATCACAGTAGCCTTTTGCTACAAATCTAAGATCAAGATCAAGAAAACATTGATATGGTAATGTCTTACTTTGGAATGTATTAATATTAAAACTTTAGAAATGCTTTTATAAACTCTAAAATTTCGTCTTGTCAATATATGCAAGTCCTTAAATCAAACTGTTTAGGCCTAGATTGCAATAAATAACCTAAAAACAACAATTTAACTATTAAAAATATACGTGGGTGTTTTCTTTCAAAATAGCATACAATGAGTTTGTTGATAAGAAAAAACGACGCAGGAAAGCACTGCTTTTGTAGGAGTATTAAATTCAATAATTTCAAACAGTTCTGTTCTATGCCGACGATAGAAAAACATGAATGGAGCATGAAAACGTAATTAAGATCGACGACAAAATAGTTTAGACGAAACGGTGAAATAAAAGTAAATAGACATCAAAAGAGTATCGGCTGATCGATAAATTGTCTTTCAAACTTCTTGATGGGTCGTCGTGCCAACAGAATAAAATGTAAGTGAATGAGGATATAAGAGGTAGCATAGTTAGTTTTGGTCCAGTATCGAAATTCAATTTCTTTTCCATGGCAAATAATTCTGATATCCAAATTTAATCAATACGGCACTGTTCTTCTTGATAAACCTGAAAATTAAATTGGAAGGTAGGTGAATAGGGTCGAACCTAATATTTACGAATCTGATGAGCAAAAGAGTCAGTAAACTTCATAAACCACATTATAGCGTCCTTGGTTGTTAGCACAGCATTTTATGAGAGTTATTTAAGTTCAAAAACAACTTAGACTGACGGAATGTATATTAAAACGCGAACAGGACCACCAAAGCGACTTTGATGATGTTTCTTAACCCGTTAGTCACTCGATTTGTCATAAAAGATCGAATTGATGTACCTAGCTAGTAAAGCTGAAAACTTTTTAACTTTAGCGATATAAAAATAGCACGTCTATCTTTGGAAACTATGTTGATAAAACAATGTTTTTTTAAACTACACATGTAGGAGCAATAAACTGTAACAGGGGTGGTTACTTTAACATTCTGTTTTAAAATAATAAATAATGTAAATAGTAAAATAAAGATCAAAAAATTGATACGTAAAGCACTGTCTTATAGCAAAAGTAACATGTACCATGGTTTTAAATTAGATCAAAAAGTGCGAGAAAGTAATGGTATTCAATAAGCTTCTCACAATTGATGCAATTTTTCTGAAACAACTTACGAAGAACCTGCTTGAGAGTAAATCATTTGTTAATAATTTACTTAACAATAATATTCAGCAGTGGTGTTTTAACAATTTAATGTTAAACGAAACAGAATAATCGGAATTGGCTAAAGTCAGAAGTCGTTGTTTTCTAGCAGGTAATTTCCGAATGAATTAATTAAATTGACCCAATTACTGGAAGCCTACTTGTGCATGTGCTTACCGCCTGTAACGTGGTCAGTTATTGTTCAGTTTTAATCAACAGTCCTTTGTTTTTCTAGATGGGTGGTTTTTACCCTAAATAAATGGAAAAGGCGCCGCTTCCAGTTGCCGCGATACTCGGCATATACTGATGTATGCCAACAGCATAAAATAAAACGTATGAATTTCATGACTGCACTCACTGATTATGTGTAATAATATAATCCACGGAACTGGTGACCGACAAACCCTAATTAGTAACTACACCGAGTTCTAAAATAGTAGACAATGTCTCATAAATAAATCAAACTACAATTTTTATAAGTTCTTAGTTTGATAAAATAATTTTGTGTGTTCCTTGCATAGATATTTTATATCTATGCAAGATGCATATTTTAATAATAATAATAATTAATAATAATTCTACTCCCCATTCTAACTACGAGAATTAGCCCAGAAGTCGGAGACTTGTGCGGGAGAGGAGGCGGCATATTATTATTAAGTAGGCCGCATTTGCGCCCAGGAACGACTTATGTTGGTAGGCCCTAACCACCATTCAGTGCAGGAATGAGGGAAACCTGGAAAACCTCATTAATTAGGGGGGTGATCAAATGCCAACCGGTGTCAATCTCTCACATTGACCCAAGCCAACATTCTTCCACCCTACCATACCTGCACAGAGGGTGCCAATCCTCCGTACAAGCATAGCTAATCTACGGTCTAC
>NW_019416828.1:203504-250175 GCF_000390285.2 Anoplophora glabripennis
CGATTCCCGAGTCGTACGATTCGTAAGCCACTCAGCCAGTATTCACTTTCCTGCCGCAACTATTGGAGGCAGCCCTGACAGGTAGAAAGGATGCACAATGCACCAGAATATGCACCATGTGCTAAAAAGCCCTAAAATCGAGATTTACACCCGTGTTAAGATCTAGTCGATCGCGGAAAACAACAAATAATGACTTACGTGGTTGGAGGGTGGCTTGGTAGTGAGCTATATACATATAATAGCTTGTATAATTTATCTGGGGGGGCCGAAAATGTGGGCAGATGTCCTTAAATCCAGCAAAGCAGCCGAAACTATGAGCCGTTAGCACAGGTTCCCACCAATACGGTCACAGTTATAATGCAATTTGTCATATATCCCAAAGGAACACTTTGAAAATGTTACTATCGTCGAAAATTGTCACAGTTCACCTGCTTCACACTTTAATAGCCAACTCCCTTTCTAAGAATATCAGTCTCTCGATACGAACGGTTTTTATGTTTGAATAGCCGCAAAAACGCTGTTCTAGAATATTCGGGACTACATCGATAATTTTTCACAGGAATAACATAAGTTAAATAATTTTTGACAAATAGGATTATTTAATTTTAACTGCTTAATTTTAAATAATAATAATTATATACTGATTAACATTTAACATGATAAAATTACTCAAATTTATTTAAATATCTCCAAAAGAAAGAAATGTGAATTTTATGTATATTTGGTTGTATACTACTAGAAGTTGTTTGACTTTGAGCGGTTTACTCTAGGATTATTCAGAACTATACTACGACTAAAATTTTAACGTTACATCCTCTCACTTAATTTTACTCTTAATTTTTATAGAACATAAAGTTTGGTAAACATTTCTAGGATCACTAACTGCTTGCACATTTAAGGAAAATAATTGTTTTCTGTTTCTGAAAATTTCAGCGTTTTCAGTTTCCGGAGATATAATTTTTACGTGGGTATGTCAAAGCCTTGTCGAATTTGGTTGATTACTTCTCCATTTGGCATTTTTATATGTATATTGTAGTCCTAAGCCTACTATTGCTAAACTTACTCTTCTCGCCACCCTACTTCCTGTGGCTTTACCACAGAAATCTGCAGTTCTTTGAAAAGATCCATAAGCAAAAAAATTTAATGTCAAAAGCAGCTGTTCTCTGGCATTGAGATAGTTATTTCTACATAAGAAAATAAAAAAATTAGGTATTGTAATGTAATTTTCAAAGTATATAGAAATATTGCAGTTAACCTTTGGGAAGGAATTAACTGCTAGTTAACACATATACACATATTGTGAAACTGAGTGTAAGTGAGAAAGATGATACTGAAGGGGTATTTCTAAAAGATATGACGCGCAAGTAAAAAACAGCCAAAAGTGTTACCGATGCATGAGTGCATCTACCGTCCCTGTAAAGTAGAAGACGTTGAGTGCAAACCGAGATTTTCACCCATGTTTCAAATTTAACCGCCGAAACTGTCTACAAATCCGCAAACTACTTCAAACACCCCAAACCGCAGCAGACGACATCTGGATAACCCGACCGCAGATAACAGGACGGTAAATTTTCATTCCAGTTTCGAATTTTTCCACGAAAATGCCAGGAATGCTACGAAATTGAACTGGCACACGAAACCAAGTTGTCTCATATAAATCTGGAATAACAGCCAGATTCAACGCGAAAGTCAACAGCCACGAATTGCCTGAATTTGGAAAGCTCAGATGCTAGGAGCCAAGCCAAACAGCAGTCCTCGAGAATTCGCAAAGCCACCCCGAAGTAAGATCGAACGTCGAATTCCGTTCTGTAACCAGAGCGGAAGTCTCTGGCGAGTGTCAGTACACGATCCGAATTCAGGAGTATTCGTTGTCTTTCAATACCTTGAAACCGTTCTTGCTTTACCAATATATCGTAAACTTTTGCAATAATAGAAAACATTGTTAAACATTTTTTGTGAGTGCATCGCTCGGGACTTTATATGCCTGTGGCGGGTATTCTAATAAATCAAAACTGAGAAAACAATGTCAAAAGGGCCTAAAGACAAAAATAGACACATAAGGAGTGAAAAAACTAGATAAAGTGCAAAAAAGCGTTCATGAATCACAAGTATTAAAATTATTCAGTAGAAAACAACTCAGTTGAAAGCCTTTCTACCAAATCAGTGCCATTGTCAACAAATTTTATGATTTCCTGCTTTCTTTCATATAGGCTGTAGTTTGCTGTAATGCACGAGCATAAAAATATACTGAAATACAATAATACATTAATATTAAACACTCTCAGCTATCGAAATGCCTACTCGTTAAAAACTATAAATATTTATTTACCTCTTAAATACCTGTCCGTTTAAATTTTTCACAATGTTCTTCACAAGCTGCAACAAGCCACTTACCTGAAACAAAGAAATAACAGACTTAAGTATTTTTGTACATGGACTTGAAGAATTGTTGTTTATTTATTTTCGACAAAGAAATAAATGTAGGTACATAATGCATGTATATGTTCTGGAACAATAATATCTAGGTCGAGGATTCATTATATCGAGTAAAACTTGGTACTGAAGCTATGACCGCTGACAAAATTTAATATTAAAACCGGGGTATATTAAAATTTACGATTATCCACATCGTGAAGCTTCTAACAAAAGGTCCCAGAGGGAAACTTAATGAAGAGTCTTCTAGTTAAGTTTTTTTCATTTCATTCATATTAAACGCTACTACAGATACACCAGGGTTTTATCAGTATTTTAGATGAATTTTATTTAACCAAGTTTTATTTATACGAGAACTGCTGAATTACTTCTGCGTAAATATGTTTTTTTTTTAAGATAGAAACTAACCATAAAACATGCTTCACATCTTTGGCACTATAACTAATACTTAGTAAAAATTAAGATGGTAAAGAAACATGGGTGAGATATTTTAATACCCACGTGAATAAAATTAACAACTAAAATTAACACGTAAGAACGTCATTATTACAACAAATAAACTAAAAATACTGCCTGCGGTGAATATTTCACTTGATAAGTGCTATTTGGAAAAATTTCTACTGTCGTGTCATATTATTTGAGACATCCTTCACGATTTTCGAGATATTTTAAACTTAAGCTATTTAAGTACCTACATTAATAGAAAAAAAAACAATGTTACATATTTTCAACAATTTTCATAAAACAAGAATTTCAGTGCTATTAGCTAGCATATGGGAGGTGTTTATATGCCCAATTTTTTGTCAAGAATTTAAAAAAATCTAAGCACTTTAGTAACAATATCTCTTCAATGTACTAGTTATATAAGTTTTCTACAGGGTATAATACAACTGGCAATACATTCAAATTAAGGAAAAAAATAGCATATTTTTACCTCGTATGTTCATCTTACGTTTCCTGAATTTTGTATGCCTATTGGACATACAAAGAATCGCGTACGGTACTATAAACATAATCACTCCCTGTAGAATGCATTTAGGAAATTATTGACACATGCATTAATCACAATTAATGAGTATATTTACAAATTTGCTGGTTAAAACAGGAAAGATACATTTTTTGATGTATACATGTTCTCCGTGATCTTTTAATGCGAACTTGTTCTAGTTTAGTGTTACACTTCGCCACTTCCTGGGTGGATCTATATGTTCTGTCATTGTCTTACTGAAAGTACGATTTCTTGTTTATAAAACTACAGCATTAAATAAATTTCAGTTTTTAAATACTGAAAGCTTCTCGAAGATCCCACGAAATCATTTTTCACAGTAAACAAAAGTACCTTTTCTTCTGATAGTCTAGGGATCAATATTTTTATTAAATGTGGTAAAACTAGAAAGTTAAAGATGAAATAGTGATCGTCATCCATAAAATTACTCCTTACGCAACATTTGTATTTGAATACTAAGGAACATCTTCCTTATTATCCATTTCGAAAAACAATATATACAGGGTGTCACAGAATAACGTGTACAACGGAGGACCACAGATTCGTAGACTCAAAATAGGCAGATTTAGGCTAATTCACCTATATCCGAAATCGCTTCGTTTGGCCGCTAGATGGCATCAAAGTTCGTGAAAATTTTTTGAATTTTGTAAATAAATCTAATAAGTATTAATCGATTTTGATTATTTTTGGGGTGTGGACTTTTGCTTTCAATCTACACATTTTGGTGTTATCCAGAGTGTTTTTTAAAACCTGCAACTCCTACAAAACAAACTCCTACATCAAGTATGGTGATAAAATCCGTTTATAACTTTTTAATATAAATAATATATAATTTCCAAATGGTATCACCAATCAAATAAAAATTAGTTGTCATTATTGCCCAAAAGAGAAAAAAAAGTTATGAACGGATATTATCAACATACATCAATTTTGTAGGAGTTGCAGGTTTTAAAAAACACTCTGTATAACACCAAAATGTGTAGATTGAAAGCAAAAGTCCACACCCCAAAAATAATCGAAATCGAATAAAACGTGTTCGAGTTATTTACAAAATACAAAAAATTTTCACGAACTTTGAGGCCATCTAGCGACCAAACGAAGCGATTTCGGATATAGGCGAATTAGCCTAAATCTGCCTATTTTGAGTTCACGAATCTGTGGTCTTCCGTTGTACACGTTGTTCTGGGTTTAACAATTTTGCTGAGTGCTATTTCACGGATAATTTAGAAACATCGTGTATAATTCTTTAACCACGAATAAAAATTAAAGTTGCTTTATTTCTAACCCCTTTAGGACAAACTGCGTATTACACTCGCGAGTGTGGATGACACAGGACTGAGGACTTGTTTTAATTACTATAATACATATATATACATATAAAATCTCTGCTTTTATCTTTTCTGATAAACACTGGATGGTTCCTTAGAAACATGTTCATATAACATTTGTATAAAACAGATCGTTGCCATTCATTATTTCAAAGTTCCAAAATAAGTAGGTAGTATTTTTATGAGTTATCTGAGAAAATTTTGTTTTGTATTCTCTACATTTCGCATAATATACCGATAATTTCTACGACCAGCGCTACATAGTTTCATTTTAAGATGTACCTATCCGTTTCAAGCTCAGACGTTACTTTTCGTGTCATGTGCATGCCAGTGGAAAAACGTGCTGATAATTTCATATTTTAGTCATCCCAACGTGTTTTTTAAATATGTGAACGTGTATGGGTGTTAGTGTCCCATCTATTAATAATCAGGGTAGTGGTAAATGTGT
This sequence comes from Anoplophora glabripennis, assembly GCF_000390285.2. Lineage (NCBI taxonomy): Eukaryota > Metazoa > Arthropoda > Insecta > Coleoptera > Cerambycidae > Anoplophora > Anoplophora glabripennis. Next base: position 208,720 of record NW_019416828.1, read on the forward strand.
GAATTTGACAGATCAAAATCGGTGATTGATAAACAATGCAATGAACACGAACGTGAAACTTCTATGTCGGTGAGTAATGTCGTGGAAATATGTAAGTGTCTCTTAGAAGTGTGCGACAAAAAGTTGCATAAACGTAAGACAGCAATGAGCGGGAAATATGACAGTAAAAAATTGAAATTGACAAAGACGATAAATATGCGATCTGTAGGAAGATTCACATATTTTATTTAAAAAATGAGGTTCCAACATTAAAGAAAATTAAAACTGCAATCGTAGAAGTTGAAGATTTGCTTAGATTGTTCCGAAAACTGCTTACTATGCATTAAATGAACTTTCATTACTTAAAACGAAATCGAAAAAGTTTGCTAATAGAAAAGAACGAAATTGTAGTACGGCGAAGGGAGTAGGTATTTGGAAAAAATAATAGCGTCGGACATCGAAAACGAAATGTTATCTCCACGAAACACGGATCCAAGGTTTGGCAAGATTTAAATATTAATAGTAGACGAGGAAGCATTTTGGGAAAGAATGGCTATTAATAATAATTACACATATCAGAAGTGAATGTGGATTTTTGGATAATGTTTTACATGTATGTGTTCGTGACGGCGACGTGAGGATATGGAGAGTGAGGTATTCTGAAGATGGTTTTCATATATTTTCTCTCAAATCTGCCTGGTGCAGTGACTGTCATAGATAATGCGCTTTACCATAGTCAACGAATGGAAGAACTACCAATATTTGCATGAAGAAAAGGAGACATTGTGGAATTGTTAAATGGAGAAAATACTGAATACACGATGTTAAAAGTAGAATTATTATCAATTGCACGAAAAGATAAAGCTGAATCTATGAAATATACGTAGAAGCTAAAACAGCTAAAGGTCGCGGTGTTACACTTTGCCGGTTGCTACCATATCCCTGTGAGAAACCCATTAAATTAATCTGGACGGATATCTGCAAGAGGCAATTAAATGGGGAACTGCGGAGACATATGCACGTAAAAAGGGAAGAGCAATGAATGTCGGATCTGGATAGAAGAGTGAAAATTGTAATAGAACCACTTATCATATCTTTAAACGACAACAATAAAGGAGAGAACGCACTAGGCGGTCGCGGTCCCATCGCGGTCCCGTCCCGTCGCGGACCGTGCTAGTCGCGATCGCGCATGGTAGAGTCCCTTCCCATGTTTTCTAAAGGCGGTTTTCCACTAAACGGACAAAATAAAAACAAAACACAAACATGTGTCGAATAAAACAAAACTGTAACTTTTCGCAAACTTTTTGAAGACTGGCGTGTTTTGCGACAGTTGGAGTTTTGTTTTTCGGGTCCCGCTTCAAAAAGGCGGTTTTCCACTAAACGGACAAAACAAAAACAAAACACAAACTTGTGTCGAATAAAGCAAAACTGTGATTTTTTGCAAACTTTTTGAAGACTGGCGTGTTTTGCGACAGTTGGAGTTCTGTTTTTCGGGTCCCGCTCGAAAGCGGTCACATCAAAAGGTTTCGACGTGTTTTGAAACTCAAGTCTGTTTAGTGGAAACGGTCGTGTTGTGTTTTCTATTTAAGCGATCCAACCCAATATCTATTTTGGCGTTTTCTTCTTCCCAAAAACAATATTTTAATCATTAATGAATTATAGTTATCAAAAAATATATATGTGTACGGTTAAAGTGTTTACTTGGCTAGGATACAAAGTAACTAACTAACCAAGTAAACACTTTAACCGTACATATACCACGAACTCCATCGATGGATATCTGGGAAACCGCTCCAAGGATATTTTTGAAATATACGGACCGTGGAGCCTACCAAGCTAAAATATTTTCAAGGTAATCGTATTTCCGGTTATACCGGATACTAACTTTCTTATTTTAAATGGGACCCCCTGTGTATTATTCCAAAAAATTGGAATTTCCATTTAAAAATTTCGAGTTTTCCACATATTCGATAAAAAGAGATTTGACCACTCTGTATAAAAACTGGAAAATTTTCATGTCAAATTCGGTAAAGTTGGTCTTCCTCTACAGAATGTCCAATTTGCATAAAAAAATAAATCGGGAAAACTAAATTTTGCTGACAGTGTGCATCTGTCAATTTTTGTTTAAAAATCGAAATATCTCGGAAATGGTCAATCCTAAGTATGGAGTGTGTTATATATTTTCAACTTAAAAATAGATTGTTTCAAAAATGCAATAATATACAGGGAGTTCCATTTAAAATAAGAAAGCTAGTATCGTCTTCCGGTATAACCGGAAATACGATGACCTTGAAAATATTTTAACTTGGTGGGCCCCACGGTTCGTATCACACCATCACAATTTCAAAAAAATCCTTCCAGCGGTTTCCCAGATATCCATCGATGGAGTTCGAGGTGGCACTTTCTGTAGACACTTACTTTTTTTTTCAAGGACTTCAGTATAAACCTTAAAACTAAGAATAAAAAAATCTTCTCTAAACATATTGGTTGGTTATTGGAAAAATGTGTTCTGACTTCCTCGAGACAACCAGTGGAAAAGGACCGAAAACAAAAACAAAACTCGAACAAAATGTAGCCCGCTTGATGGAGACAAGAGTTTTGGGTTTGTTTCAGTTTTGTTTTTGTTTTTCAGGTTCTAGAAAACACAAACAGGACATATACTCAACTGTCCGTTTAGTGGAAACGGTCGTGTTGCGTTTTCTATTTAAGTGATCCAACCCAATATTTATGTTGGCGTTTTCTTCTTCCCAAAAACAATATTTTAATCATTAATGAATTATAGCAGCTATTAAAAAATATATTTGTGTACGGTTAAGGTTACTTGGCTAGTATACAAACTAACCAAGTAACCAAGTAAATACTTCAAACGTACATATATACACTTACTTTTTTTCCAAGAACTTCAGTATAAACCAGCTATAACTAAGAATAAAAAAATCTTCTCTAAACATGTTGGTTGGTTATTGGAAAAATGTGTTGTGACTTCTTCTCGACAACCAGTGGAAAAGGACTGAAAACAAAAACAAAACTCGAACAAAATGTAGTCCGCTTGATGGAAACAAGAGTTTTGGGTTTGTTTCAGTTTTGTTTTTGTTTTTCGGGTTCTAGGAAACACAAACAAAACATAAACTCAACTGTCCGTTTAGTGGAAAACCGCCATAATGTATGCATTCGCACTAGACGTTCGCGAGCTGGTCGGTCGCATCGCGTTCTCTACCGATCTTTTCCAAAGAATCTCGTGAGCAAGGACGTCGCCAGCCAATGGGCTAGGGGGGGGCAAGATAAGAGAAATATAAATTATAGGTAGAAATAGGTACAGTGAATTAATTTTTTATAGAAATATTTTTGATAAAACCTTTTTAATACACGAAAAACAAAAAAAAATATAAATATCTAAAAAATAAAGAAATTCAACGAAAATTAGGTAAAACATAATCTTTTCGGAATTTTTGAAATTTTGTCGTCCACTTTATTAATAAAATTTTCATGGTTGTCAAAAATAAGCTTTCTGTGTATACTCTTCATTGCTAGGCCATTGAGGCGATTTTGTACCATAGTATATTTTTCAGCCAGGTTTTTATTCTTCTGTGCTTCTATTTTTCATCCCCCCTATATAAAATTGGTACGTTACATATACAGCTTTAGTTGCACTATAAACTTTTATTCTGATTCCGATAGACAAAAATTCATTTTTTTTAAATTTAGAATTCCAGAGCTAAATTTTTAAAATATGGAAAAGTACGAATTTTTAATTTTATATTTTTAAATTCTTTTATAAACAAATATTTATACTAATTTATTACAATTGTTTTTAAAAAAAATAAAGTAGTGTATTAATTTTCAAAATTAAAGTTTAAGTAAATAAAATATTTTATTAAAAATTTCCAATCTAAATATTTTCTTAGCTTAGGAAAATGTTTGTACTCTTTTCGAATTTCTATGGGGGAGGCAGCTCCCCTTGCTCGGGAGACTGCGATGCGATCGAGACGAGCTAGAGAGTATCTAGTGCGAATGTTTTTGATGATCGCGTACCATGTTAATTCTATGAATCGTTTAAAATCGAAGTAAATCGGCAACGTGACTACACGAAATTTAAAAGAAATTACCTTAGACAAACGGCCTTTCTACAGGTGATATGCAGCGTCTAAATCTTGTATTTTGCAACTTACTTTCCAGATGACATACGGAAGTACTGAAAAAATCTCTGTCCGTCCAATAACAATTTTTTTTAATAAAGTTTCAAATTCACTCTCTACTTTCTGCTTCTGTTAATTGGATGAATCCAAAATCTTGCGTGCTTTTTTCTTTGGCACTTTTCTTCCTCTTTAAATAGAAGAGCCAATAAAAATACCTCTTCCATAGAACTCATTTTCTTAAATATTAAAACAATATTTTCAAATATTCAATTTTCAAAAACAGTAACATTTTGATTCAAACAAATAGGTAGGTATTACTATACAGGCTGTTACAAATTCGCTTCTCACTACAGGGATCTCGGAGACGGTAAGAGGTACGAAGTAGCTTAAATGGGGGCAAAGTTGCGTAATCAGGGGACCAACATTATGCCTCTAAAAAATCAAGGATAACATGATTAGTTTACGAAATATTAAAAAAAAACGAAATTTTGGAAATCCGTTTTTGTTTAATTTCAGCCTTGTTTGAGGAGATATTGAAAAAAGAAGAACACTTTCTCATGGCCACTTTTTGCCCTCTATCGACTGGCATAATCAATTTTTATATGTGACGTTTCGACTCTCCAGGACCATCATCAACTCCTTATTTTTTTAAATACGACCCTAGAAATTTTATTACATTTTTTACAAACCTTTATGACCCCCAATACTGTACTGCCTCAGCCCGAATCAGATTCAGACGTTTTGTTTCGAAAAATTTATCTTCAGTGTATTCGTTCCAAATTTATCTAAATTTTTTATTTAGATTTCTTTGTTTATTGAATTATCGTACACTTAAGTGTCGTTAGACCCTGTGATATCCTTCTAGTTATTCAAACTTTTACCACCACGCGCTACAGTAGAACATTTATTATTATTAATTATTATCATCAGTTGGTCATACATAACTCAATAAGTTGTTGCGACAACATTAAAACATTGTTGCAATTTGCGTTCTCTCCTTAAAGTGATTATACTAATGCTTATAATGCTCATATTTCTGTAATGTTTGTACTTTTAGTAGTAGTGGTTTTACTGATTTTTTGTCGCCTCTCTGTTACAATATTATGTAAGTAGACTTACCGCAGGGGTTACTTGTTCGGTTAGCGGAAAGGTGCTGGCTACTTTCTATAATAAAAAAAAGAAAAAATGTATACCGGTGTTAGTAATCTGTCTATTACCAGGGTAGATTACTGAATACACACCTTACTGCAAATAATATCTACCTACCTGTTGGATATGTGGATATACTAAGGTAGTAGGTTTGCAAAGTGAATATGATTTTAAACACCACATATATTTATTTGTTGTTCTACATTTAATAAAATTTTTAAATGATACGCCATTAGAATTATATTCCCCACTTGCCTTACCGTTGCACGAATCTACATGTTGAAAATGAGTCACTGCCTACATTTATTGAACTATAGTACAGGGATGAAATACTGTGACTGGTGAAGGATAAGCAGAAATAATTTCAAAATATTTGATTAGAAAATTATATTTTTAAATTTTACTTTTCTCTGTTGATAATATTTACCTTAGTTGTAAAGGAAACATAGGTTTAACTTTACCCAATAAAATATAACAGTATGGACTTTAGTTACATTATAAAAAAATTGTGTAATTATAACGTAGGTATACAGGATGTCCCATAATTAGTGTGCAATATTTTAGCAGTAGATTCTACGATAAAAAATAAGATTATTTTTTCCTATTAACAAGAGTCGAAAAATGTTTCCTAGGGGAGTTACGTCCTAAATGGGCCTCAGGAGATCATATTTTTCAAAATATTTCCAAAACCGGTTAACGTATCATTATGAATTTTGGTATCTTCTGAATATTCTAACGAACTACCTACATGAAAACTGTTTAAAAGTTTTAGTCAAGGGTGTCTCAGGATCTTGAGGATTAAGGTCAGGTGAACGAGATGTCCAGGCAATGGGACCGCTTGGTCCAATCCACTTTTCTGGAAAATATTCATTTGACCAGTTTTTCACATTCCTACTATTATGAGCTGTAGCTCCATCGTTCTGAAAGTACATGTTTCCTCTATTATTCAGAGATCCTTACATCTTACAATAAATTAAGCAATTCATTTTGTAAAAAATGTAAATAAGCTTTGGCGTTTAGCCGACTTGGAATTTCAACAAGTCCAATTAATTTGTTACCGATAATTCCCTCTAGTGCTCTCCCATTACAAAATGAATGCCTATTAAAATTATTATTAAACTTCTGCATTTTTTCTTTAGATTTTATTTAATATCCAATACAGCACCGTAAAGTGAAAGCAAAAATTCAAATTTAATAATCTTAAATGAATTCAAGTAAACAATTGTTTTTTTTTCATGGCCTACCTACGTATTCATGTAATCCTTTTTCATTCTTGAGATTATGTAATAAAACTTTAAAATCGATTTTTCTCGAAAACGAAGCATTTTATCGAAGTAAATCAAGAGTACATTTTTTTTGTGAAAAACTCATCTATCATCACTTGATGTTTAAATTTGAAAATATTGTCATGCAAAAAAATTGGGGGCGCATTTTATCTGCGAGTTAGACAGTTAAAACAGTTTTCGCGTAGTTCGTTAGAACATTCATAGAGTGCCCAACATACTAAAATTCATAATGATACGTTAGCTGATTTTGGAAATATTTTGAAAAATATGATCTCCTAAGGTCCTTTTAGGTGGACGTATCTCCCTTAGGAAGCATTTTCGACCCATGTTTATAGGAAAAAATAATCCTATTTTCGATCGTAGAATCTACTGCTAAAGTATTGCACACTAATTATGGGACACCCTGTATAGGAACTTTTCCATTTATTTGTACTCGAGATTCCACGTTTAATGTTTGGTTTAGTTTAGTTACACTCTGTATATCACAGAAATAGGATTAGCAATTTTTATTATTAAAAATAATTGATGTGACTTATTAACAGAGTGCTCAGTTCGAAACCGTAATAATTATAATTTCGATTCTAATGTATTGTAATGTAATAATTTATACGCTTTCAGAATAGACTTATTTGTAATCCGGTTATTGCATTACACATTCCGCATTCATATGCGCTCTTTCTTCCGGTAGGAATTCCTGAAGAATGGGTTAATTGATTGCATACCTATTAGACGAGAGATTTTAATCTAAGTATCGCAGGAGTGTGTGTATACTGAAAAAGTTCCTGGAGATATCATAATAACATTCGACTGAATTTTTGGTAAGTCGAGATGCTGATTTATTGGGTTATCAAACCGTGGCCGCCAGTTACAAACTTACATTGCACTTCCTTAACCGTAGCTAGGAACCTTTGACCTCCTCTTTGTCCTCGGGCTAAGCTCTGTGGAGGCGGACCCGTTATCACAGCCCCTAGGCTCTGATGTTGAATTCAGTTTTTGTTGCCGATTTTAAAAACGCTCCTCAGACACTGGTGGACCTCTGAGACTTTTCGTAACTGTTCTCAGTAACTGGTCGCATCCAATTTTTTTACAAAGTTTCACCGTTCTTATTATCGGCATCTTCAGCGGTGACTCTCCAAAAGCTTCGCCGCGACTGAGTTAGTCGGTCGGTGTGACTTTAAATTAAATTGTAATAAAAGAAATTTAAAGCACTGACAATATGAAATTTTTAGTCTTAAATATATTTTTAAATATATTTGAATTTGAGTATTATTCGTTTCCTTTTATTACATTTTATTTTCAATTTAAAATATAATAGTATTTAAATATAAAAATACACGGTGTCCCATTTAAGAAAAAATAATTTACATGTACATAGAAGTCGTGTGTACGATGTTCAATTCTTTTTTTTAGTGAACTTTTCAATCCCACAGAGTTACCATATCTTTAATACATAACTTTTTCAAAGAAAAAAAGAAAAGTCAAGTTACCGGAGTGATAATTTTAGGTGCGAAACCATGATGGTTTGTATATCATCAAGTTCTTGATGGTTTCTATAGGTTCCTTCCTTACAGTTTCCTCTGCTAACGGTGTAGTGTTGAGCGTGTCACTGCGTCATTAGCTAGTAAAACGGAACGTGACAACAATGTGTTCCTGTTTTTAATCAATAACTTTGTTATTATCGATTCTACAACACAAAAAAATATTGTTCCTAAACATACAATTTGGTAGTCAAAAAGTTTTTTTTGAAATCAATACTTTATACACATTTGAATTTGCCGTAAAATTTTGCATATATTGGCGGTAAATATTTGGGTAACACCTTTTCTTATAAACATCATTTTGAACAAAATCTCATAGAAAAAAGTGGATTCAGATCTCGTAACTTCGCAGGCAACTTTATTGGATCTTTTTTGCCTATCTACCTGTGTGAAGAAAATCATTATGTTCAGTAATATTAGATCCATAAAGCAGGGTCAGGGCCACTTGGAACCATTGATACACTTGTACTACGAGAAAGCAGTTTATTTGTCACAAGGAACTTTTTTTATTTGAAACTCGAATTTCCAATAGAACATGTGATATTTACGTAAAGTGGCTAATGTTGTTTAAAAATAACAGCTTATCTAAAACAGTAACATATTGTTTATTTATTGTTAACTTCATTCTAACACGTCATTGGAGTTTGTTTAACATCTTCGAATATATATTACTTGTTTTTGAGAACATTATAATTGTTAAACTATAACCAAAACATTTATGAATTGTAAATGAAATTGACAACAAACTGTTCTTTCGGCATAAATAATGATAATAATAATATAATATCTCTACTCCTCATTCTAACTACGAGAATTAGCCCATAAGTCGGAGACTTGTGCGGGAGAGGAGGCGACATATTATTATTACGCAGGCCGCATTTGCGCCCAGGAACGACTTATGTTGGTAGGCCCTAACCACCATTTAGTGCAGGAATGAGGGAAACCTGGAAAACCTCATTAATTAGGGGGGTGGTCAAATGCCAACCGGTGTCAATCTCTCACATTGACCCAAGCCAACATTCTTCCACCCTACCATACCTGCACAGAGGGTGCCAATCCTCCGTACAAGCATAGCTAATCTACGGTCTACCGGCCGCGGGAATCGAACCCGAGCAAAAATTTGCACACGATTTAAGGACTGACGCCTTAAACCGTGCAGTTATCGACCGATCTATCATTTGTATAATATGTATCAATAAAACTGCTCCAACGTTTTGAAAAATAATTTTCTGATTTGTTAGATGTAGCTTTCAATATAAGAGCTTATATGTGATTATTTCAAGGTGCCCCTGAAACTAAATATTGCGTTTCGAAATCGGTGGGTTAGTTGTACTGCGCTTAATACGAATGAAGAATCAATAGCTAATCGAAAATGCAACTCAAATCATTCAGGGTAATCTCTTGTGGCTGCTGTCACGAGTATCTTTGTATGGACCCACCGGGAATCGAACCCGGGCAGAAATTTACACACGATTTAAGTACTGATGCCTTAAACCGTGCGGATATCGACCGATAATAAAGCCAATAATTAGCCATATCTCAGTGTCGTGGAGTATCGGTTGAGTTGCCGCTCCACTCACGTCTGGTAACGCATCAGGTTGAGCCGCGTCACTTCGCGTGAGTCCATGGAGCACCGGCGGCGGCGGTAGCCTTTCACTCTCTTCTTTCAGCATCTCGAGTTGGACAAAACGAGTTGATCTAGGTCCTGCTTGATCATTTGCGCTTGGAGAATGAGCACCCGCGCGCTGATAAGGGGACATCCAGTTGGCTCATCAGCCTCCTCCTTAACCATCACTGGACGTATGAGTCCGGAGGTAGATTCTGAGACCTACGTTCGTCTGCCATCACTGAGTTCTATAGCTTCTGGAAGAGTTTCCACGCTCTAATTTATCACCAAGTCACTGAGATGAGCACTATTCAAAAGTTAATGTTCGGGTTTTCATTGACCCTTAAAAGTTTTAGCAGAGGGTTTCGACGATGTTTTTTGCACTTCGAGTTCTCCGTCTCTATAATATCTTAGTGTGGCTAGTCTCGGATTGGTAAAATTTTTACGCAAAAATTGTATCTGTTTAAAAAATTATTTATTCAGCAAACAAATACCATTGTGCATGTATGGGCATAATCGTATAAATGTCGAGTAACACTCTGGGCGGGCATCCATCTCTACTTATTTTACTGCCGATGCCCAGAGTCGACGTTGGCTCGCATTTCAATCTGGTCTCCGGTTTCCCTTGGATTGGTGGGCTCTTCAAGTATCCGGAAAAAGAAGGTTTCCAAAATCATTGCATATCCATGTAAGGCCTCTTCGGATAGTAGAATTTCTCTGGATCCTCAAGATTAATAATGGACAAGGTGTTGAAAGTATTAGGTCCGAACTTCGTAATTTTCGGAAATTTTCTGAATTTCCGAATTCGGCCTCGAGACTTCGTGTCGTCGGTGATGAGGGACTGCGACATCGGGGCGGTTGCAGCCTAAAGATGTGTTTCCTACGGGGCGGCTGACACCTGCGGCTGAGGTCTAGTACTGTATCATGTGCCAATCCATTTGTCCGATTCTTTTCGAGCGTCAGACGTAAGCGTCAAACGCTGGCGACTACAGACGCTGCGGCACTACTCCTTCCCGAAGTAGTCAAGCGACAGCTGCAGGTGTGAAACTCGTACTTGTACAATGTTCAAAGTTTTATTTACTAAAGAGGATGATGAAATATTGTTGGAATGGGAATACCCTTGCCTCTTCATATATCAATAAATATCTATTTTTATTAAAGTTTGAAAAAAACCTTCGTCAGTTCTAGTTTTAAATAAAGGATGAACCTGTGCATATTCATTGTACATGCTTAACAGTAAAATTTCTTCGTCCTCAATTTCTTCTACTAGCAAATCCAATAACAATTACTTTTTGTTTTCGCACATTTTAATCTAGAAAATGTCACTATTTTGAAGATCACTCGCGAGTATAGCTTCATAGGAAATGGAATATTCTGGCATCAGCCGCTTGTGTCAGACGCTGTGCGGCAACCGCGGGCGTAAGCCGCCCCATAGGAAACACACCTTAATGGAGCGACTTTTAGATGCGGCGAGGTGAAAATTAGAAACATTGTTGAAAATATATTAGGGCAGTATCCACAGCTAGGTGCAGAGCTGTGGTTTAAAGATTAGAGCGGAATCGGACGCGACGGTGTAAATTTTGGAAACATCGGTGAAAATCCAACAATAACCAATTTTTCCAGGATTGGAAATATAGACGAATTTTGAACGAGCGAACCTTCCAACAGCAGCCGTTGAATTTAAAAAAACACAGTGCTGACATTGATGACGTCACGGACAACCTAATGATAAAAGAAAAGTTTTCATAACTAAAAATACGCCTGAGCGTATTTTCTACAAATTAGCTGTTTAGAAAATATCGAATTTATCCGTTACTTTATCACAATCCAGTCCATTTGTGCAACTTGCATATCGTATTTGACGTCATTTACGTGACATCATAATAAAGCAGGATTAATGTACCTATGTATTGTGAATACCGGAACCGGCAGGTTAGTCACCGCCTTTCTAATAGATATTTAATTTTAAACTTCAATCACCCATTCATCCCGCGTCGAATTTTGTACAATAAAAATGTTTTCGGTTGCGGTTATCCATAATTACTCTAAATACATCCGATGTATAGGTAATTTCTATACAATTTTAATCATAAATTTGAAAGACAATGAATTGCAAATTACTCGAAAGTAAGTATTACTTAAAAAACTTTCCTCGAGAGGAAAATATTCCATGTTTAAATATTCAGAGAGCTGTTTATTTTACCTTAATAGACAGAGAGGAGCAACAAAATCAAATGAAAGTATAACTAGTGTGTAGCTAGCTGCATGAAGTTTACATTTACAGTTTTCAAGTTTAATGAATTTACATGGAATAATTATTATTAGTGTTTGTATGTATCAAAATGCAAAAAGCCACGAAAAAAGACTTAATTTGATGTATGGGTAACTCTTGTTGCTACACTGGGTGTTCAAAACTGAATAAGAATGATATGATAAATTGCTACTTCGAAAATTTTGAGACAGATTGGAGCAAAATCTAGAAGAGAAATTGAAAAAACATTTTTTTCGATTTTATCGTTTTTCAGGTTTATTCGAAAACCTCGACATATGAACATTTGCGTGTAAAAAATGCGGTATTTCAAAGGAATTTGCGTCAAATTGTAATCAAATTAATCATGTTCACCGAAACATTTAAATTTATTCCACCAAGAAAACGTTCATTTAAGTGAAGATTTAAAAATTTCTTTTCTTGCGTGCGTAGTTTCGTTTATTGTTTAAAAACACATTTGTTTGTCAATTTTCCGATCAATGTCTTAAGAACTATGTACCTTAGTTACGGCAAAAAATCTAAACAAAAATATTACCATTAAAAAAAGGTTATTTAAAAAATTTATTGTCCGATTTAATTTGTTTTATTTTTGAAAGATAGACCTTAAAAAATTTCATTATCTACCAAACATGACATTTGAATTTATTTTCGGAAATCAGAGCCTAGTCTTTATTTCTTTTCCATTCTAAAAAAAAACAAAATGGTTAGGAAATTTATTATTTAAAATTTGATAACTCTACTGAATTTTGCATCCCCTAAGTCTGGCTTGTACCAAATTTTGAGCAAAAATAATCATTGCTTATTGTAAAATTAATATTTCAGGTTTTATCATTTTCGGTATTTTTAAATGGAATGGAATAAATTAAATAAATAAATAAAATTTTCAATAATACGCTCTTAAATGTTCAAAATTAAGCAATACTTTTTAATTATAATTACGAATAATAAAAAAATATAAAAATACTAATATAAGTCATGATCGCATACAAAATAATTGAATCATAAGATTAAATTTGATTTTTTAATTTGGAACAGCACATTTAAGGTAAAAATTCTAGTGAATATTTTATTTGTTTAATCTTTAATATTAGTTGCACAATGAGTAATGAATATTTTTTCTTGAAATTTGGTCCAAACCACTTTAAGAGTGTAAAATCCAGTGGCGTAGAAATATTTTAAATAAAATCAATTTTTGTCAAATTTGACCGAAAAAAAGGAAATAAATAAAAAGTACGTTTTGAAAAGTGAAAATAAATAATTCAAATGATATATGATGAAATTCTATATTTAAAAAAAAACACACGAATTAAATGTTTCCATTTGAAATGGGTGACATTGTATACTTTCTGTCTCGCACTATTGTGTAAAATATTTACGCACGAATGTTGTCAATGTCAAACATTTAAATTTTATGAATTGCATAGCGTTGGTATTTCACTCACGGTTGTAGAAAAAAATAACTAGCAGAACTAGCTATTTTCAGAACAGTACATTGTGCTGCCCTTCTGGGCAATCAAATCCTGTAAAATTAACTTGGGAAAGTGAATTAAATGTGCCACATGGTAGCATAACCCCTCCAACATTCATTTGAAACTAAAAGGACTCATGAGAGACTAACATCTGTCGTTTCAGTAGCTGAGAAGTGAAAATATATTTCAGCAACTTTTTCAATGTTCAGAAAAGTAGGTTTTAAACATATGCGAATTTGGTGTGCACGGCATGTGTGTGCCAAGTTATAAATAAATTATTTGGGACATATTGATAATTTAATAACAAATTGTTAATAAAGCTTTATCACTGTAATCTTGTTTCACAAAACGGAATATAATGCTGATATGATAAATTAGAGGTTGCAATTATTAGTAGATACAATATGTAGATTGTAGATATTCCTTTTATACATTAGATGCATTATAACAATCATTGATTAATAAATAACAATAAACAGATTTATTAATATTAATTATTTCATCTACACAATGTCTTCATTTGAAATTATTTAATTATCAGGTCACATTTAGAGATACAGCATGTTACTTTTGATAACACACTTTTGTGATTAAATGAAGATTTATTGTTAAACAAATAACAATCCTCTCTTTATCAAGTTTCTAAAATAGATGATGTTAAGTAAAAATATTAAACTAATTCACGATCAATATTGCGGCTGAAGAAGTGGATGACTAGTAAGTATTTTCAACATATCCAAGTGCATTTTTTTTTTAAAGAATACGGAGTATTTTTATTCTAGTCTCTACATAATAAAAAACCTTAAAAAAGGGAAAATATAATATTTTAGGGAATCTATGAATTTTAAAAATACATTTTTCTCAGGCATTGAGAACTGATGGTTGGCCATCATTATAGGAAATAGACAAGGCGAAATCGGCGGCTTCGTATGAAAAAATTAGTGGATTCGATTTTTTTGCATAATCACCTCCGTGAAATGTCCCTGAATGAGGATCAAAATGTTACCGGCCGGTAACCTGGTCACAATTTTTTTAAACTATTTTTTTTTTAACAATTTGCAAAAATAACTTGTTTTGCTCCGGAAAAAGTTTTATTAGGTATCTCGGGGTATTCTAAACAAAATAGTTTCTATGCACTATGCTCCTAAAATCAACGGTTTCTGAGTTATAAACAATTTAATGTACGAAAAAATGCAAAAACGGCCATTTTCAAGACTCAAAAACAATAACAAAAAATCAAGTTTTTGATGTTACTAAAGTTTAAAAGTAATCTTTAAACATCCCTTGACAAAATACCGAGGAGTTATTTGGTGTAATTACATTGCAATGCGTATTATTTTACCTATTAACAATATAAATTTTGACTTGCGCGCCGCGCCCGCCGCTCGGGCACTCCACTCTGCGCCGACCCCGTGTATATATTCATCACCTCACTTTTTGATACATTTTAGCAATGCTGAATTTTTATTTATTAAAATTATTTTTTGTTTATTGATATTACAAATTTCTAAACAGTAACAATAATAATAATAACAATAATAATATATCTACTTTACTTAAATAATATCTAATTTTGAATTTGCGAATATCGCAATGAAATTCCCGCGCCGCTATAGGTTAAATATTTTTTCTCGAACGTGTGGAATGGGTATAAACTTAGGAAATATTCCATGTACTTCTGATGTCTTTAAACTACACGTGTTAAGAGCATAATTGCAAACGTATATTTGGAAAAATTCAATATACCTACTCTAAATACCAGACGTTGAATATCGAAAATTTCGGTTACAAACTAGATGAAAATGGTGCAGTATTACCCATATTTATGTTTAATAATACCTGATCGATTGATGTAAATGTTTGAAAACATGTAAAACTAAAGCATGTAGTTGTAGAAAAAATAATGTTACTTGTGTTACTTTATGTGGTTGTAATGCAGACGAATGTGAAAATTTTATTCTTAAATAAATATATTTATAAGTTTAAGACATTTTACTCTTTATTTTTTATTTATTTTAAAATATGTCGAGATATATGAAAAAGTGAGGCGCTGACGGGGTCGGCGCACAGTGGAGTGCCCGAGCGGCGCGACTCGCAAGTCAAAATGTATATTGTTAATAGGTAAAATAATACGCATTGCAATGTAACTACACCAAATCAGTCCTCCGTATTTTGTCAAGGTATGTTTAAAGATTACTTTTAAATTTTAGTAACATCAAAAACTTGATTTTTTGTTACTGTTTCTGAGTCTTGAAAATGACCTTTTTTGCATTTTTTCGTACTTTAAATTGTTTATAACTCGGAAACCGTTGATTTTAGGGGCATAGTGCATAGGAACTATTTTGTTTAGAATATCCCAAATTACCTAAATAAACTTTTTCCGGAGCAAAACAAGTTATTTTTGCAATTTTTTTAAAAAAAATTAGTTTAAAAAAATTGTGACCAGGTTACCGGCCGGTAACATTTTGATCCTCATTCAGAGACATCTCAAGGAGGTGATTATGCAAAAAAATCGAATCCACTAATTTTTTCATACAAAGCCGCCGATTTCGCCTTGTCTAAAAATATAAAGAGTAAATATGGCATGACAATGTAAGTATTTGACTTGTAATTCTATCTTGGTAAGTACCATTAATAAGTATTTTGGTAGCATTGTCAGGTCTACGACGTCTGCGGAATTATTTTCTCTCAATTTCAAACATGTTTTTTAATCATATGAAAGCTCTCATTATTCTCAACAATTTTCATTAAGAAAATTCTTCAATATCTTTTCTCGTTCAAAAGATACAAAATGATATGTATAGAGAATAACATTAGTTCGATCAAGTCTGTTACTGATTTTATCACCGTGGACGTGAAAAACAACATACTTTCAATATTTATATTCATTATTGACAAAAATATTTTGTTAGATACTAAAACAATTTCTAATATTTCCCAATAATCAGAATCATGTCTACTTTTTCATTGGGTATTCAGTTTTTCAATAACAATAGTAAATTTCCATAAAAAATACTTAAAATACATCAGTAATGAACATAATATTGCAGGAATGCCAGTTTATTTTTTACGACAATACTAACAAAACAATATACACTTGATCTGATGGTATCCACTTAACTTGTCTGTACAGGCTGGTCCATTTTCGATGGGATTTCAGGGTATCTCAGAAACTACTAAAGATATGATAAATCTGACACCACGTTCTCGAGCTCGATTTTCATGGCAAACTCGACTGTCAAATCAGAAATTTGCTATCTTCATTTGTTTCTGAGTTACAGGGCGTTTCTCGTTATTGTGACACTTTTGGACATGTCTGTATCTCAGCTGTTAAATAAGTTAGAGTTAAAGTGAAAACTGCTCAAGACTAATTCTTTGGCGTAGAATTGAATGCCGGTATTAGATTTTTAGTAGGTCTTAAGATTCCGGAGTTATGACCCAAAGTTATAATTTTTTAAATGGAAATCGTAGCTGGTTATGACCTAAAAAAATGGAGATTTTTTTTTGCTTTTCAGCAATATACCACATGCTATAGTTATTTTTCCAAACACAGAAGATACGGGGTGTTTTATATATAAATTCGATCCTTTTTTACATTTTAATATGGCTGGCTATGAAAATACATACAAAACTATAATTCTTACTTTTACAAAACTCATATCTGTTGTAAAAATATGACGTTTATTTAAAATATATATTACAGATAAGAAAAGACAGAGTTTTCAAATTTTTATTCCACTTCAACTGAAGTTACAATATTAAACGTAAATTAAACAATAGTAAGTACCTACATCAATAAAAACTTTCAAAAATGATAGCTAAATGTTCAAATTGCCGTCCCTCAACTGTCACACATTTCACGCATCTTCTGGCAACGCTTCGGGTAGCATTCATTAAATGTATAGGTATTTGAAATATTATTAAAAGGAATTTTAAATATAATGTCTTTTAGAAAACCTCAAAGGAAAAAGTCCAACGGACTCAAATCAGGTAACCTAGCTGGCCATCTGATCGGTCCGTTTGTTCCTATCCACCTATCTCCTAAAATTTCGTTAGTATTATATTATCACACGAGTATATGTTGTGCATTTAAAATAAATGTCATATTTTTACAACAGATATGACTTTTGTAAAAGTAAGAATTATAGTTTTATCTGTATTTTCATAGCCGGTCATATTAAAAAGGAAAAAAATATATAATTTATATATAAAACACCCCGTATCTCCCGTGTTTGTAAAAATAACTATAGCATGTGATATATTGCTGAAAAGCGGAAAAAAATCTCTATTTTTTTAGGCCATGGTCAGCTACGATTTCCATTTAAAAAAATATAACTTTGGGTCATAACTCCGAAATCTTAAGATCTACTAAAAATCTAATATCGGCATTCAATTCTACGCCAAAGAATTAGTCTTGAGCAGTTTTTACTTTAACTCTAACTTAATTAACAGTAGAGATACAGACATGTTAAAAAGTGTCACAATAACGAGAAATGCCCTGTAAGTCAGAAACAAATGAAGATAGCAAATTTCTGATCTGACAGTCGAGTTTGCCATGAAAGTCGAGCTCGAGAACGTGGTGTCAGATTTATCATATCTTTAGTAGTTTCTGAAATACCCTGAATTCCCATCGAAAATGGACCAGCCTGTATAGGTTCATTCATATACATAACATTATATTCCCCTCATATTTTCTGCATTTCTATCTAGCAAAAATTGATAAAGGTTAAAGTTTTAGGAAGTTTTCTTGTGATTTCAAAGAAATGTGTATATGTATAAAAATACAATTGAATGTTGTACTTCGGAGATATAAATGAAATTCTATTTCTTTAAGTAAAATAATGTCAAACTACCAAAGCAAATATATGACATCTCTTTATCATCAGAAAAAACAGAGGAATAAAAAACCACCGGAAAATATTCAGGATGTTCTTTTAAAAAAAAAAATAAAATTTTATTTGTTTTGTTTTTTTAATATATATTTCTTTGTGATCCCAAGAAAATTTACTAAAATTTTAATATCTAAATTTTTTGCTAGATAAAAATGCAAAAAGATGAAAGAATGAAGTGAAGTAAACGTGAATCTTTTGAAAGGAAAGAGACATTGAAACACTTTTTTTATAAAAATTGAGACTTTCATATGATTCAAACAAATATTTATAAAATTAATAGAAATAATTTCATTGATGAACAACCTTTAAGGCGATATATTTATTGTATATTCGTACAGTCTAGCAGGTATATTTAAATGATCATTATGAATTAATGAAGGTTTTGTGCTCATTTTAGGGAATTTTGCACTTTATTTACACAGATTAACAGTAACAAAGTAAATCGAAAAAAATATTACTAACCTCCCTTTATTATTCTCCATATTCAATACATTTCTAAGTTCGTAAAATATCTTAAATATTAATAGTATTATTAAGATTTTTTCTTTCCTCTACCTACTAACCCTTTTTTATGTAAATCTTTTGGTGGAATTAAACCTAAAAACTATGTGGATAAATTTTCTGATTTATTATTGCAGTTTAACCTTCGTCGCCATGTCGAATTTGATGTTCTCCATGCACGACTGCTTTTGCAAATGTCCTACACTGAAAATGAACCAGTTCGGTCGTCCTCGAATTTTTAAGGTAAAACATAGCAGTGTCTGTCATACAGGGGGGTCTAAATTTATCAGGAAATTTCAGTACTGATAACAATCACAAATCTTGAAAAAAAAAATCAGTTTTCATTGCAGTTTTTTATTATATGACTACATGTATATTTGTACTACTCTAAGGATTTCTCAATTTAGAAAATATCTTTAAGCAATTTTTGCTCAATATTGTGTAAGAAGATTTTTTAGAATATTATTTAAACTATAAAATTTAAAAGCATAAAGTTGTGGAATTCTATACCTATATTTTATTTGTATAAATGTATAAAATTTATATCTTTAATTTCTTCAGCTGTCCCATAAAAGTTTTTAAACAACTTTGTGAATTTCTTCTTTAAAGGGTAGATATCTTTTACATACAAATATTTAATTTCTTGATCACCATTCTGCCACATTATGCAACATTAAAACATTCACGTCCCTTAGAGTTTAGAATCCCAACAAAAACAAATTGAATAGACTGATTCATATGTTATGTTTGCAAGAAAATTATGTTTTGAAAGACAATTTAGAAACCATGACAAGGTAAAAGGAAAGAAAGAATTCTTGTAAGAACTTGTTAAACCTTTGTTAATTAAGCTCAGTTTTATTCAGAGTGGATATTTTCCTATTTTATCTGTATAAGAAAGACATTTTTATACCATGGAGGGAAAAGTCTTAACGAAAGTTGCTAACCAAACAAAATATTTTGGAAATCATTTCATCTTCTGAAATAAAGCAGAACTAAGCATTTTTGAAGTACCTAATAAAAATTAATAATACCTGCTAATTAACCTTAATTTGTTATTTTAGAATCACTGTTGCAGAAAGAACTAATTTGTTATTTACTGTAGAAGGGTTAGGTGGAAAATAATGACAATTTAAAGAAAGTTATGGCACCATCTAAGATGTGAGAGCTATGCTAGGAAGCCAGTTTAATATCAAAAATTAATAAAGGTAAGTAATAAAGGTAATAATATAAAATATATTTTGATTAATAATTTATAATGCAATAAATTTCAGACAAATATGATTACTATGAAAGTTGAAGAATTACACTTTCTCTGTAATAAAACAACACACAAAAGAAAAAAATAATCTGTTCTTTTAATCAGATCCTATTATTGTTATGTTTTCGGACACATCGAACACGAATTTGTAGTCAGTTTGTCCCCAGCACCAATCATGTTCCAAAAAATGCTCTCCAAATCCTCAAAAGATGGGTTATTTTAAGGATTGTAACGTCGGAGAACCCTCATAATTTCGTATCCCCTGAACACGAATTTGGAAACGAGAGGGCAAGTGAAATGGACAATGAAGACGAATATATACCGTGGTATTGAAAGAATCAAACGTTTAGTCATAGTGAGGTAAATGATCTTATTCGCAACCTAGATTTATCAAATGACGGAGCAAAATATTTAGCTGCAGAACTGAAAAAGAAAGATTTGAAGTAATTAATTTTCTATTATTGAAGTTCCCGGAAATACTTTTCTTCAACTGAAAAGAGTCCAACGTTAAAGGTCAAATAAACAAGTTAAAATACAACATTTACAAAGATAACGAATGAAGGTTATTTAACCTCTCCAAAATAAAACCGGAAGGCAGTTCTTCTACATAATGGTAATAGGTATTCTTCAGCTTCAATAGCACACTCGACAAAAGCGAAAAAAAGCTAAAATGTGATATATGTCAGAAAGCAGAACTGAAGATTTAAAAAATCATTACTATTATCTTAGTACAATAATAAGGATGCACTAAGTATCTCCGTTTTCGATCGAGATGATCTGGATCCAAAACTTTTAACATTTTTCAAGCGCCTTTGTAAGATCCGTCTAAGGTTCTGCTATACATGAAACAATTCGTTAAGGAATTGGATTGAATATTACAGATACTTGGGAATATATTTTCCGAAATCAGGAATGCTAAACTCATAGAGGATATAATCGACGGACCTCAAAATAAAATGTTTTTTGATGATTCAGTTAAACTGTGAAGGATGCATGGCAAAGTTTCAAAAATTTACATAGCAGCCAACTTTTTGGATAATCACAAAAATCACAATTGTAAAACTATAACTGCGAAAATGGTGAAGAATTTCAGATAACTTGGATAACGGGGATTACTTTCCAAATAACTTGGTGACTACAAAAGGAACGATTTTATCGAGATTTAAAGTGCAAAGTCAATCAAGATTTAAAGTAAATGGACAAAAGGTATTAGGTTACGTGAGACTGGACAACAATGGAGGACTACTGTTGGATGTTGAAAGGAAAAGGAACGTTAGAGGTAAAAAGAGAAATAGAAACCCACTACATAGACCTGTTGAAGCCAAAAGAATCCGCTACAAGAGAAATCGTTGATTAAAAAGAACTAAAGAACACTTCAGAACATCCCTGGTATTTTCGTGAAACACCCTTTTGTGTAATATGAGTAGGCATTTTCTCGAAAATGGTTGATGCTGGTTCCAAACTGACTCTACAGGCCAATTAATAGAGGTTTTGTTTGTGACAAAAATACTAGTAGCAACCAGACTGTGCCATCATATAAAAGACAGTCTGTATATGCTGCTTTGTGCACACTTAAAGTACCTACATATAATTTACTGCTTTTGTGGACAGGGTCAGCTCTACAACTTAAAAAATGGCAGAATAATGAATTAAAAAACGTTAAATTTTCCGATTTTTCCGGGTTTTCTTCGTTTCTAATTATCATAATTATTCTAATATTCATATTTCGATTTTCTACACACTGTCTCTTTACAGCATTCAGATTGCTTCGTTAGTTTAGGTTTTATAAGCAAAAAACTAAAATAATGCGTTTTTTTGCATAAAAATCTTTATAAAAAAATAAATCACTGATTTAATGCTTTATTGATTGGCCTACTAGATTTGTATTCACCGGGTCCGACATTATGGGAGCAGGTTTATGGAATCCAGTATACGGATCAACTTCTTCCACGACATTATAATCTTAAATCATATTCGCGAAAAAAACATTTTTTGAGTATGCAGGGGGCATTTTCTAGAAAATGGTGGGTGCTAGCGCTAAATTACTTCAGATTCACGTCCAGCGGATCCGAAAACAAAACAATAACAGGGTCTGATCAAAAGAACATACCACTTTTTTTGTTTTCTGTGTCTGTGTAATTATCTAACTTTGTTCGAAATTCAATTTAGGTAGTGTGTTTTGTGGTAAAAATTTACATAATGTTAATCAACTAACTGTATAAATTTCTTACTCCATATTTACACAAATTATTCCTGTCATCATTTTAGAAACAATTTGGATCACCATTGTGTCATGTTGTACATGTGCATATATTTGTTTCTGTGTACATTCGATTTCTTCGACTTTATGGGTTTGTGTGAAATTAAAAGTACACATAAATAAGTGATAATACGACTAATGTCGCAGCTCTCGATCTCAATCAAGGCTCTCTCAACTACACTTTCGATTGATCGTGGAATAGTAATAGTATATTCTCAATTCAATACAAAACATTAATTTTTTTGTAACTATAGAAATCTCTTTTATTCATGTATATGATTATAGAAATATTATTTATTTTTATTTTTTTATTAAAGACATTCCGATTAGGTTCCAAGTTGCGATTCCCCTAAGAAATTTTGCTGATTACGCCACTGTATACGACAGTTACTGTTACCTACTAGTGTTAAATGGTATTGCCAGTACAGGTACAAATATGGGTATTTACTTCGTATAATGTTAGCATACACATAATTTATTGTAGTACTATAAAAACGTTTATTTACTACTACTTTATTAAATATTTTTCCATTCAACAAATAAAAACCTGACGCATATTTCACTTAATAATTTATTAAGCAATATGTCGCTTTAATAAATCATGCAATTAATGTGTTACTGACTCTTTCTGTTTAAGGTTAACTTAAAACAATAATGTATCCAAAAATTGTGTTTATCTATTTATCGTTAAGTAAGACGTTGTTAGTAAATAGTCGTCCGTCACAGATTACAGTCGTGAAGTTAAAACAGGGTATTATTTTAGTCGGCGTTTGAATGTGTACAAACGTTTTGAAATATCCCGGAAATGCAGGTAATTATAGCCATTACATTAGACAGCATGACATATGCCTAGAAATTAAATTTTAGAGACAATAGGACCTTTAAGGTTGGGCTTGAAATATCACCAGCTCCATAAAATCCAACATTATAAATGGATGAATTACTGGATGTTTTGAGACTCACTATTAAAAAATAAAACATTCTCCGCCGGCAATTTACTAAAAAAAGAACTACAAATATTGTTAACAGACATGAATAAAAAAAGAAACATTTCATTTTTTATTACACTATAAAAATATCGATCAAATACCAAATTCCGGAAAAAATTTGAACTTTCTAATCCAACAAAGCAATTGTAGAGGTTGAACTTAGATGGAAATGAGTGTCTGAATAACTAATACATTCAGATTATCATTTTTTTTTTGCCAAGCAATTAACCACGCTAATTAAACTTGAGGTAGACTGTGTTGAAATAAAAATTAACTGTTCATGGTACTGTTTTTATGATTAATTGAATTATTATGCACAATGCTATACTACAATCCTATAGAGAACGTTTTATTAATGCTAGGTGGCTATAAAATTCCAAACTTGGTACGATTAATTTACTTCAACAAATAATTATTTAAGTTAAAGTGGGAATACCTTGGAATAAAATAATATTTTCGATAAGCTATACAAGATGATGAAATCTATAAAGAGATGGAAAAAGATGACAGAACGGTTTTCTGAGTCCTACTTTCGAAAATAAAATATTTTACAAGCAACAGCCTTTGTCAGCCTTTGTCTGAAGAATGTTAAGATTTTGATACCAAGAAATATTCGATAAATATAACGAGGTAAGTAGGTACTGAATATTCAGGAATACCAATGGCAGTCATCGAAAATTTCAACACTCAGTATATTTCTTATAAATTTTTTACTGATTTGAAATAACATGTTAGGCAGTATTTCTTACACCCTATAATTAAGTCCCTATTTTAAATATTACGTGTTTTGACTTATTGTTAGAAACAAAGCACATATTCACCCCAGCGTAGGCGTCTGGTATTTATGAACAGCTCAAGTGGCTAGTTGACGCCCATTAGCTGTTTAAGTTACAAATTCCAAATAGTCCCTTTTGCTTAAACATAATTCGTGAGTTTCCTCACTAGGCATTCATTCTATTGTTAGTCTCATACTCAAATAATTAAGAGTTTTGTCACTGAGTATATTGAATATTGCTATATGGTCTTGAAAATAATTGTTAGTATTGTTCCATAAATTTACGTTGTCGATTTTATTGAGAAGTTAGATATTTGATTTTGATAAGGATCACTAATTAGATTGCATATTTTTCTGAATAAATCATTAAGTCCTTTGCATTGATCAGTAAAAATTTATTTTGAGATATACCTAATATAGTAAAATGTCATTGGAGTAACAATAAGGGTTGTTACAGAAAGGATTATTTCCACAATTGATTGGCCAGTTACTAGTAAGTTTATTGACATTTGATGCATGTGAATTAGTTGTCTATGTATTTGAGGCACTTTACTGTTTTGCTCGTAAGTTCTGAAAGTATAGAGATCCACAGATAATGTTTTTGTATGTCTTGTGATGTGTTTGTCACGGTACTCATATGGGGTGCATCGAGAGTTTGCCATTTGCAT
Organism: Anoplophora glabripennis; assembly: GCF_000390285.2. Classification (NCBI taxonomy): domain Eukaryota; kingdom Metazoa; phylum Arthropoda; class Insecta; order Coleoptera; family Cerambycidae; genus Anoplophora; species Anoplophora glabripennis. The sequence continues at coordinate 233,495 of NW_019416828.1, forward strand.
CCATTAACGCCTGGTGCTGGTGGATTAGTTGGGATGGCGTCCTCAAGTTAATCGGTGCCACAAGACGGGTGGAGCACTCTGGGTGGGTATTTTGTGAGTTTGCCCCTTGCACCCATTGCACACCTGGAGTTAACACCAAGAGGACAGTACGAAAATGCTTAGAACTGTTTAGATGTTTAATATATAGAAGAGTTTGGTGATAAGTAGTATCACAGTTGCTTATTGATTGTGCAGAAGATATATTTCACCCCGAATATTTTTAATGTTAAATAGACATAGACATATTTATAAATAAAAGCGATGTACATTGGTATACTCAGTAATCATTGATACATCTGTTAACTAGATATTAGGGTACTCAGGTATGTTTTCAAATTATTTACACACATATTTAGTGGCCACTCACTAAGAAATCACCTCATTTCACCATCACAGTAGTCATGTCCTGACTCTTGACCTGCCCCGACAAGAGGCCATTTAGGATATCTGTCTGAGGTATTTACGTTTTTCTTTAGTTACATATATATTTATTTCCACCATTCTCACCCTTTTCAACCCTTTATTTCCGCATACGAAAGACTCCGATCTTACAAACATTATTTAACAGAAAATGGAACAAATTGTAAAAATACATTAACTACTATTCTTAACATTTAGGTTAGATTTCCAATAAGATATTTTAACCCACTTAGGCACTGAAAAATTTAGTTATTTTTAGTTGCATATGTATAATTGTAACACATATGCAAAACGTACCCATTTTTAATCCAACATATACAAGCTGATAGTAATGTCAGTCATCAGCAGATGTTGAAATGGGTATGCAAATGATTTGGAATGATTAATTAAGTCTAGATATGTGAATATATATCATTTCTTATTAAAAACGTCACGCAACAGTATTGAAAAATTAGTACAACTGAAGTTCGAGCATATTTTAATTAATACTCCACAGAAGTAGGAATAGTTATTTGTGTAATTATAGTGCGTAAAATAATCAGATTAAAATAATATATGTACAGTTTCAAGGGTTGTCTCCGACAATAACTAATAAATTTTGTTGTTCTAATTATTTACGAACTTGGAGATTAATATTGTAGTAGTTTTTAAACGTAATTTGAATGTTGTCAGTTTAGACAATTAAAAAACTCTTTTTTTGCAAAATTTGCCGACGTTTTATCTGAAAAACCCCACTTATTTTGAAAAGTTATATCACGTACTCTCCTCGGGTCTAACGATAAATCTGACTGGTGAGTCCCTGACCTTGCATATTTAATATTTCTCAAAACTGTTCCACTATAACTATTGATACAAGATTCTTTTTATAGTGAAGTGGCCCTAAGAAAAAAATATATAGTCTAAACTCCCGATGTTTAGAAACGGATGTTGAAAAAATGTTTGGATGTTGGAAAAATAGATCTTTCATTAATTACCCTAAACCCAAAATATATTGGGGATTTATTTTTAGTTCGAAATGGGTATTGAATAATGAAGCGGACTGTTAAAAATAAGGGTGCCAAAGTCTTATAAAACTTTGGCCCACAACGTCTAAATTCGAAAAGTGTACGAAGTTGTAGTACTTGGTCTAACAAAGAAAAAAGTCAATAGACATAACCCCCAAAATGGAGAGGTTTCTAAGATATTGCTTTTCAAAGCTGCTGAAGTTCAAAAATTACACTGACCCACAAATGAAAAAAGTTATGTTGGTCCGCAAAACGGAATTTGACCTCAATATGGCTCTACTCATCATGAATTTTTTATATATTTCAAACAAGTATTTTTGCCGTACGCTCTAATGGATACTTCGTATTTTTTATTAGTTATCTTCATCATTTTACTCTTGTAAAACTAGCATTAGCGATAAATCTTCTGCGTTTAGTCTTATTGTTTCTTGGTATAGCCCATGTCCTAAATAGCAAATAACTGTCATGACGTGCGCACAACATCCTACCATTCTAAGTTCGTTCTTACATTGAAAATAGTAGCCACGAATGGCTTCTGGACCTGCCTTGTCTAAATCTATAATATACACAAAATATCATTCCTCCTGCGGGAGTCGCTCTTCCTTTATAGTGCACAGATTCTGTTTTTCCTCTCTATTTTTGAAGCGGCTCAATTTACAGCAAAATGGAAGCCATATTTGTAATCAGCATACAAAAAAACGTAAGACAGTACACTTTTCTAAGATTTGGTTGGGCCAACAATTGGCACAATTCTTTACCTCGGTAAAAGTTGCCCAGTTTGGTGGCTCAAATGAAAATGACTTATATCTTAACTGTCATTTGCACATTTAAGAGTTTCTTCTGTTTCGGTACTAGCCAGGTGAGAGAAAAATTATAGAAATAGATTCGTGGTTCCCATATTCGCGGATTCGCTATTCGTGACCACTTTCACGGGTGAAAAATTTTGTATTCACGTATTGTATTTTTGGAATAATGTATACTTATTTGTCAAAATAAACAAGTAGGTATTAAAATATTTATAAACAAACAAATCTTAGTGTCGTAAAGCCGAAAGTCCTTTGACAAAAGTCTCCGCTGACGCCGCTCGCTTACACGTGCCACTATGGCCTTTGATAAATGTGACATTAAACTTAAAAACATGAGTGAAGGTTTACGGATGGCAATGAGCTTTGTGATTTCTTCATAAAAATTGATCCGTCTTGTTTTTAAGAATAGAAGCAAATTGATAATGCCACATCTGAATACATCAATCCGAATTAAAAGGCCTTTTATTAACAACAAAACAAGAAAAAATCGAAAGTTCTTTAAACCATTGCCTAAATCTGATAATAATAATTAATATTGTTAAAATTTATCTGAATAAATTACTTTTATTATGGTATTTTTTTTATTATTCTGCAACATTGGAACGTATCCCCTATGTTTCCATATAAAATGCCACTCTTTATTCGCGGTACATTTTCGGAACGTGTCCCCCGCGAATAAGAAGCTTTGACTGTACTATTGTTATTAGTGATAAGTGTTTTATTCATGGGAGTAGCTAGCTAAAGCGTCTAAAAAAAACACATGCAATCAACGATTTACCGATATAATACACAAGGCACGGAAATCCCAAAATTTTGGGTGATTTTCAGAGAGCTGTAACTTGGAGAGAAATGGTCGTAGAGAGAATGAAAAAAAGAAATTGAAGCCTCAAATGTCTAGTTTTCGGATTTGGGGTTTAAAATTTTTTAGCGTCAGCGATTTTTAAATAATCATAAGAAAATCAAAAAAAAAAAATAAATTTTGCTCTTCTTTAAAAAGGCATATAGAAATTTTTTTTGGTAATTACACCATAAAACTCTTTTAGATAATTTGAGCGGTTCCGGAGCAAGATGATTTGTCACTGAGTTATTGTCGACCAAAGCAAAAAAATAATTTCTGACTTTGGCAATCAATTACAGTGCAATCTCTTTAATCCGAACACCACATTGCCAGGCATTGTTCGTATTATCGAATCGTTCGGATTATCGAACATACTATAAAGATTTGTACCTACATATGTATATTATGTATGTAAATAAACATTTTTATAACAATATAAATATAAATCATATAAGACACATAAAATATAAGCTAAAACATAAACATGTAGTTACATATAAATATATGTATTATTTTACGCTTTTTACATTTTTTATTTTTCTTACTTCCAAAAAAACTCCAAAATTGTTACACAAAACACCATACGCAACAGGTTCTTCGCTATTGGCAAACAAACTAACTGCTGACTACGCGCGTACGCGCGAAGCGATCTATAGTAGGATCGTATACGATGCAAAGTAGAGCAAAAAATTGTCGGCCTTTTATCAAAGAAAAATCGTGTCATCATTTTTAGGAGGCGTAAGATAAATCATTTCAAATTTAAAATGAAATTCAATGTAAAATCTGAAATACCGCCGCATACGCACTGTGTGCTGGTAGTAGCTGTAGTCGCCCAGGTGCATCGAGTGTACGAACTGGTCGGTTATACGTCAAATACTAACCTGGCGAGCTTTGCTGTCAATTAGAGAGCGCTTCCAAAAAACAAGTAAACAACAGTGGCGCGTACAGAGGTAAAATGTAGTACATATGTGGAATTTAGGAAACAAATTGGATTTATAATAAATTACATTGAAAATAAATAGTTTATGAGAATAAAGGAATTTTTGTAGCAACAAGGGTGCCAGACCTGAACTGATCCTCTTGTCCCTTCATAATGTATAAAGAAATTATTCAATTTGTAAAACCCTTAAACGCGTACTTCATTGGTTTCCTTGACAGGCAATGATTTATTACTTTGCATCGAATATGATCGTACTATAGACTATTCTTGTCATCGTTCAAATTTGGCCGTTCGGATTAGCGTGTGATCGGATTAACGTGTGTTCGGATTAAAGAGGTTGCACTGTACTCGGGAAATAAGGGTCGTATAGAAAATCCAAGCAGGGTTTTGAAAACTGCAAAGTATTCTCTACAAGTCGTAATTATTCATTTTTGATAAAAAAAAATCGAAGTGAAAGTGTTGGTTAGAAAAAAGGTAAAAAATTGCATAATTAGGGATATTTGATAACTTGGCAAATAATGAATAAACTAAGGATATTGACTGTAACTTTTCAACCTCAAAGAGTCCTAAAGAAACCCTGATAATTTCAAAACGATGCGATTTTTTTCTCTTAGTGACGGGAATGTTTAAATTTGCCGTTTTTGCTGAAAAGCAATGTACTAAGTAATTTTTCACTTTTTATTCATTTTTTTATGTTAAAAATATTTTTTTAGCAATAATCAATATTTTCTTCATCAAAATGCGTTCATTATTCTAAAAAAAATGAAAAAAAATTTTTTTCAGTAATTATTTTTTTCAATTTTTTTGTTAACGTAGTGTATTTCAAAACTTAAGGTGGCGCAGTCACCGATTTACCGATATGAGAAAGATGATATTATTGGATCTTTTTTTTCTAGGGTAAACACCGGGCTATAGCCCATGGTTTTACTACAATGATGTATAAATAGAGTAATCACGAGTTGACAAGAACCCTTGCTCTGTTACAAGATTGTCCTTTACCTGTAGACTTTTGCAACTGGTTACTAACAATTCAACACGTCTCTATTACAACGTTACTCGCACACAAAGCTGTTTCTAGATTCAACGAAATTTCTAATTCCCACAATACGCGTCAGTTGCATATTGAAAATCTTCATACCGTTTACTGTTTAGGCGGCATTGAGAACAATTTGGAAACTGATATATTTTACCCCCGATCTTATCTCTTTATGTTCGTGGGTTAAATTTGACAACACTATATAAAAAAATTTTCACCAGTTAAATATAAAATTTTTATATAAATATAATATTTTTACTTAAATATGCGTGCGTATAATTTATGTACGTTATTTAATTTCCTTCACCACTGAAGTTAAATGATAAAAAAGGCTAATGTATGCTTATACTAATTAATATTAAAGTTGCAGCGAGTGCACTAATAAATAAACACTCTTGAGCATAACGATAATAACGATAAAGCGGATATAACTTACGGAAATTAGAGGAAATCATGCAGATTTTATAGCTCTCATATATGTATTATTTATTAAGCGTATGAAGAAGCTTAGAGATGTTTAATTAAGAAATGTAAATTTTATAGCAAAACACCTTTTAAGATAGGTAGCTGCACGCTATATTTTTTGCCACCGACGTTGTAGCAAATAATATTAAAACGTAATTCCCCTCGCTTGAGAGTAAATAAATCAAAGAATAACAGTTTTTTTTATATAAAACGATTCCGAAGATAGTATGTGAAACATAATTTATTATAATGGTAAATTACTCAGGTATAGTTAAAAGTACAGAGTAATTCATGGTTGTCTGCATGTAAAAGATAGATACAGATTTGGACATGACATTTTCATACAGATTTAACCTCTCAAGATTATTGTTTCGTACAGTTCATGAGTAAAAGAGGAAAAACCAGGGCAAAGAACGATAATGAAAGCCAATTTTCTGCTATGATTCTTAACAATTTAAGCCTTAGAATTATGCAGAAAACCATTTTTTAGTTTCTTGAGTTCCATTGTCATAAGTGTGAGTTTATGAAACATTTTAATATCTATTGATTGAAGGTACTTTTAATGCTGTCATGGTTTTTTAATCCCGAAAAAAGAGAATAAAAGTTTTATTAGGAAATAATTTATTTAAATTTAATTAATTTTCTGCCCGAAATCAATTAACATCTTTTAACAATTGGCACTGTGTAATAAAGGTTATTTTAGTTAATTCATAAATCTAGAAAAATATCTGAACCGCCTGCTATTTTTCTCGATTTGTGATTAATTTTAATTTACACTCTTAAATTTGAATGTAAGGAGAAGGCAACATATTATTTAATTGAAATTAATAGTTTTCGGAACTCAATAGATTTATTTCGTCACTTAGGATGAAGATAAATAATATTTAGACGCAACAGTTTTCGTGTGTTAGGTGTCAAATAAATAGTTCTTTAAATAGAAAATACTTATATGCTTTAACACCAAACAAATATGATGCAACATTTACAATTCCAGAACATTTCTATATAGTGTCTATTTATATTACCTACTCTTTTATCTGTGATTTGTATTTTCAACACGTTCCTATCGAATCCTCTAAAGACGTGCGGCAATTGAAAAAATATACAGTAGAGTGGGTGAGAAATTCCAGATAATAGAAAATATATTAAGAAAGCAATATCATATATTAAGAAAAGGAAGTGTAGGCTTGTTTTTATAATACTTTTTATAGAAATTATATCCTACAAAATAGTTTCTCTCTACAAGTGGTGACTGCAACTAGAATAGATCTTCAGGCATTTAGAAACGGATAATTACTGATCTATTACAAATTTAAAAATAGCATAATTAACTGATGAGTGTCAAAACGCTAAAACACTTTTGTATCATACAGTGCCAATTTGACGTATTTTTAGAAAAACATCCAAGCCATCGACAGGTATATAGTTAGTTTCATTACTTGATCAGCATACTGTTACAAGATTACATATTTTTATCCTTTAATTATCATTTTATCCTGTCCTTTCCTGTTTTTTCACCTAAAACTTGGAACTTGGAGCCTAGTGTTTAGTTGAGTAGGACGCGCTTTGTGGTGGTTGCATATAACTTCATATTTGTTAGCAATTTCACTTAGGCTTTCGGTTGAACTTTTTTGCACTGTTTTGTTTTTGAATGGTCTTCATTTTGTGCTTCTATTGGAGCTTTCCACAAGACGTTATTTATTTTTAATAAAATTAGTATTTTATGCATGGTTAAAAATTATTTATTAAGAGAACCGACAGATTCGCAAGAAATTGAAACTGACACTTTCCTATGCAGTTCAAGAAAATTTCCAAATCCCATTTATGGGGCACAAATCCAGACAAAAGTTTGCAACTATAGACAAGAGGTCGAAGACGACCTACGACGCACTTCGGAAAACGCAGTACAGGAAAATAAAATTTTACCGATGTTACGAAATTTTCTCAAATTTTCCCTACGAAACCCCGATTGCCGACAAGCACCATCAGCCGTAGCGGATGATGCTAACAGAGCACGCTACCCATCGCCGAGAGCGTACAACTGCGCGAAAAATTTCAACTCAATTTATGGGAATTAAAACCAAATATTACGAAATTCGGACAATTAAGCAAAATCAGTTACAGGTTGATAACCCTTCGACGCCGGCCACCATTCCAAGGTGGGAGTTTTTAAGGAGGCAGAATCTCAAAATTCAACGCGATGACTATTATAGAACATTCACGGACCCAGCCTGGACTGTGTTTGAACGTCAGCCCGAGTACCATGCAGCTTATTAACCAAATTTTTGTTTTTGCATTGCATAGCTGTTGCTTTCATACCTATATAGTAAATTCATAAGAATATTTCAATAAATCTCACATTTTTTATAAAATCGAAAACATGTTGAAAATTTGTACGTATCATACGCTGACGGCCTAGGCATAGCTTTAATTAGTAGCCCATACTATCCAGTAGTTCTGAGTGTACGATGAAGATCCTGAGGGAGCTTTTAGAGCATCCATACCAGGTACTCTAAGGAGATCTTACAAAACAAGTTCCTAAAGCTTCCATACTACTACTCGTATATATATATATNTGGAGATCTTCCAACAAATCAGGTAAGGCGTTTGTAAAAAACTAAGCAGCACCATTTAAACGTGCTAGTAACACTATCGGACTATATATATATATATATATATACGTTTAGGAGATCTCACAAAGATTTAGTGTTCAGGTAAAGCCAAAAAGCAAAAGAAGGTTCAGAACCTCAAAAACAGTAACATCTCAAGGGGTAAGTGTGTTCTACGCGACAATTAATCATGAGCAAATATTTGGTCATCAATGGAGAATGGAGAAATGGAGAAATCAATGGTTGAGGTTGGCATGAAGAGGGAGACGTCCGATCATCCTGTTCGCCTTTTTGCCGATGAGCAGGCGACTAACCTCTCGACACCGCAGGCGAAACATGTGGATCTCGCTCAACCTAGTAGTAGAGGTACCAGGTGCAAGACCACCTTAACCCATCGCCGTGGGATACAACCAATCAAAATCCACGACACTTCTTACCACATGCTAATAAATCGTCCATTTTGTTTGGCCTTGAGAGTTACGCGACATTAAAAGGTCTGCGAAATAGTACTGTGGCTATGCATAGCAATGCGTATCTGACATGAAAAATATATGCGAACTTATGGGATAGCATGTGACAAAATCGTGTCTGTTTGCCTTTATAGGCGAGCGGTGCACCCCTAAGACGCACAAAAAAACGAGTGGACCGACCACGGAGGGGGGGCCAGGATGAAACCTTAATGACATTTTTCTGTATCGATAGTCAGTAATTTGTTATTAACAAAAATCTTGCAAAATTGCAAAAACTTAAAAAATCTATACGAAAACATCGGTGTTTATTTTAAAATAAACACTTTTTAACTCTTGTGATTTTTTCGAAAAAAGCTTTGTTTTGGAGCTACGAGCGATTTAAGGTCGAAAAATAACCAAAAGTCGCCATTTTCAATTTATGTTTTCTCGAATTGTACTGGAGCTTTTTAAATTTTTCTTGTTCGAGGTTACTCACCGAATGTTATATTTTCATGTTATATATTTCATCCCGGCGACTTTTTTCCCCCCATAAGATACGCGACCGAAAATTCACCGTTTAACTATTCATTCACCAACTGTATACTTTTCAATTACCTAATCACATATTATTATTACCAATACAAACCTCACATTTAAATGAAAAATAAGTAAATTTATTCATATAAAAAAATACTATTGTACTCGAATATATACTCTTATAAATATTGTATGAAAAAATACGTCAAATAAATTTTAAACTAACCGTGCTTTGGCGAGACTTCACGTACGATGTTCACTTGTGACTTGTTTAAACAAGTCACAGTCGCTATTCACGAATCGTTGTAGTCTAAGCCGCTGCGCTTCTTTAAACAAGTCACAACAAGTGAACATCGTACGTGAAGATTCGCCAAAGCGCGGTTGATTTAAATTTTGTCTGAATATAATATGTACATATTTTTTTATATAATATTTATTTGTGAAAGTCCAAACAAGTTTGTTTTTTCATGTCAATGGTTGCCGCAAGGGTATACATTTTCGTATCGTATTATAAATATTTCAGTATGGACAGCAAGTGTCTTTTTCTTTTATGTTTGATAGAGGCTATTTTTTTAACTCTTCAAAACCATGAAAATATTCAGCCAAACGGAGATTTATAAACTTAGAAATGTATCTTCTTTGTTCAACTGCAAGCTATTTCAGCGTGTAAAGAACTAAAACTAAAAAACCACTTTTTATGCGAATTCGGTCGACTTAGTCTAAGTAGTCTAAGTTATAGGCAAGGTATGTCGTAAAGTCTTGCGGAGGTGGATAAAAGCAAAACTATTAGCTAATGCAAGAACAGACCTAGTGCTTAGCGAATTTATGTAAGTTCAGGAGTTCAAAAATAATTAAAAAATAATTCACGAATTCTCAAGAATACACTCTCAAGTTAATCAATAGTGTACATCTGAGCTCACGAAGAAACTATCCAAATATAAAAAATAACGGATTACCGATATTCTCGCCAATAATTTTCCATACATGTCCCTCGAACGCCTGCACGTCTCACTCAAGGAATACCACGCTAATACCTATAGGCACGAAGATAAATTACACAATTAGACGGCACATCTGTATCTGCATGTCTATATCTGACCGAGCCATACATAAACAAATACGTCTTCGCTTTGTAATCTAAACCCACGGCAGTAAATTCTGCGAGTATGAGATTTTTTACAGCACGGGGTTTATTCTTGGCGTTGTGACATGTACTGCAAGTGTACAAGGATTACAAGGTGCAACTCAACAACGTATCAAAGTGAAACGAAGGAAAAACAATGTTTAAAAATATTTTCTAAAACCGTAAGAACGGGGCAACCTAGGCGAGTCAAAATTCTAGGATCGTTGGGAAAATTACTATTCAACATCACAAAATTAAGACTATGCTGAAACCAGTATGATGATTACATTTTCCTATAAAATGAAGGCAAGCTTCTGGAAAAGTGTTTTTTTATTTTTTAAAGTCAAATTATAATTTGCAAGAAAATAATTTTTTGACTTTTTTACGCAATTTTTACTGTTTTCATACAAATTAGAAACTTTTTTACAAGATTAAAATGGTTTTCGTTTTCCTCTTCTTCGCTATAAGTATACTCACACACTGTCTTAACGATTGTGTGTTGCTGGATCTGACGATATTCATTTTTTAAAATTTCAGTACCATATATTTCAAAAACGAAGGTTGCGAAAAATGTTTATACAAGGCATTCCTGAAATAATTCTGCGTTCCTTGAAAAAGGTGATAGAGGACATGAAAATGAGCAACTTTTATTAAGAAACATTGAAATGTTGAAATTTATTCAAATCTCGTTTAAAAGTAACACAAAAATTAAACGAATTACTTATATAGACGATATGCTACAAAAATTGCTCAAAGTTCCTATGTGCAAATACTCCCGGAATTTGTTCGAATTTCATTAGTTGCAGAAAAAACACTGTTAAACATCTGCTGCATCGACAATGGCGTCCGGTACACATTTTGTTTCATACACTCCCAAAAAAAAAGTCCAGAAGATTCATATCCGATCTTCGGGCTGACCAATGTACAGAGCCATTTCGTACTATCCACCTTTCCGGAAAGTTGGTAGGTACCTAAAAATTCACAATTTACACGAGAAACATAGGGAGGGGCATCATCATCCATGAAGAACATTTGGGCACGAATTTGTACATAAATGGAGATCTTCCAACAAATCAGGTAAGGCGTTTGTAAAAAACTAAGCAGCACCATTTAAACGTGCTAGTAACACTATCGGACTGAATAATATGTCACCAAAAACATTACATCATACATTCACTGAACACCATTGCTGAAACTGAGATCTCTCTACAACGTGAAGATTTGCATCACATCGATAGTGAATGTTGTAAAAATTCAGTATGCCATTCTAATAAAACGACATACATCCGTAAAAAGCACATTGTTTGTATAGTATCCGGGTCTTATGCTATTTGATAATAATAATAATAATAATANAGCAACTCGGAGTTGATGGATATCGTTTTAATTTATGATGAAGCAAGACAACATTTGTGTTATGGTGAAACATTTGTGCTATGGTGAAACAGGACATTTGTGTTAGTTCGTAGAAACTGAGTAAGACCGGCCCAAATGCGTTTACACGTCGGTGGACAAAATTATAATAATAATGCATTTATAATAATGCATTTATTAATAATAATAATGCATTTATTGTCCAACAACGAATGTTCCAATTACAGGACAAAAAAGTATAGACATTCAAGTACAAATCACTAAAAATATAAAAAAATCATAGTTCTAAATAAATACAAATAGATATATAAACTACAAAATACGTTCTAGTTTCTACAATATCAATTAAAATTTATTAAATTAAAAAATTGAGTTGGTACAGATAACAAATTATTTATGGTACAGTGGTTTATATCAGACTGCGTAGATATTAAATTATAATTATTTGCCATGACATAGATGGGAGATTTAAGAAGTATTCCCACAATAGAACATGGAATCAGCACGAGACCCATGTCTAGGAACTCGTATATTGAAAGAACTCAGTAGATATGCTGAGTCAACTCTGCCATGAAAAAGTTTAAATAGGAAAGATAAACTATTGAGTATTCTTCTGTTCTGCAAGGACTGCATTTTGAATCGATCTAACAGCAGCCTATGTTCAAATCCTTTATTTGGATAATAACCATCAATTCGAAAGCTTAAAATTTTAAGAAAACGACGTTGAACTTTTTCAAGCTTGTTAGTATGTATCTGGTAGTAAGGGTACCAAATAAGGCTGCAGTATTCTAATTTAGAATGAACTAATGCGTAAAACAGACACTTCAATGCAGTAACGTCATTAAAGGAACTTGAATTTCTGACTATGAAACTCAAAGCTCTATTAGCCGGATTTATAATTGCATTAATATGATCAGTGAAGGACAGTCAATTGTCATATATTACGCCTAAATCCTTAACATTATCGCAACGTGCTAGTAACGTATTTTCAAGGGTGTAGCTAAATATTAACGGTTCTTGTTTGGATGTACACTTATCTATGTTAATAGGTGATTGATTATTCTCACACCATCTACTTACAAGATCTACCTGCTCTTGCAGTATTAAACAATCTTCCAAATTAGATACACTGAGAAACAGCTTCAAATCGTCGGCAAAAAATAGATGATTCGATTTTAAAGACAGAGATAAATCATTAATAAATAAAATAAAAAGAAGTGGTCCTAAATTTGACCCTTGGGGTACTCCAGATGTCGCTATAAAATTTTCAGATTTAAATCCGTTGTATGAAACATATAGTTCACGTTGAGAAAGATAGGATTTAATGAGAAGAATCAGATTATCGTTTAAACCAAATAAACTTAACTTATTAAGAAGTATGCCATAATTAACTTTGTCAAATTCCTTCGAGAAGTCGGTATACACCACATCAACTTGTCCCTTGTTATCCATATGATATGCTGTATACTGAGTAAATTGAGCTAAATTGGTTACCGTAGATCGTCTCGGAACAAATCCATGTTGATTTGGTGAAATATAACCCTTGACAATACTAAAGATTAGAGTATATAGAGACATCTCGAAAACCTTTGCGAAGTTGGATAAAATTGCAATAGGACGATAATTCATCAAATTTCCGGGATCACCGCTTTTAAGTATAGGACATATTCTTGTTATTTTCCAAATATCGGAAAAAGTTGCTGAAGAGACTATAAGATTAAATAGTTGTAGTAGTGGTGTAATTAAAACTCCCGAGCAATCCTTTATTAGGAAACTAGGAACTTGATCATCTCCACATGTCATTTTGTTTTTCAGCTTCAAAATAGATGTGCGAATATCATTTTCAGTAAACTGAATTAAGGTAGAACTAGATTGATCGATGTAATTTGATAGATTTAATGAATATGTATCATCGGTGGCAAAAACAGAGGAAAAAAATTTGGCAAAACCATTTACTATACCGTTGGGATCATTATATTGATCATTATCCAAGAAAACTTCATTTGGTATTCGCGAACTGCGTTTTTTACTTTGAACAAATGACCAAAAACTTTTCGGATCATGTTTAAAATTTATTTGAATGTTACTGAGATAATTTTTATAAGCAACTGAAATGTCTGTTTTAACAATAATTCTCAAACGTTTAAACTCATTAAAATGATACATACTACAACATTTTTTGCATATGCTACTAGTGAAGGATGAAAACCATCCTCTCCAATTAAAGGTTGGGTTTCTCGCGAAATTACACATTCCATGTCAGATATACATAAATCCAACATTCTACCGTATGCATTACAGATAGTATTGAATTGTTTAAAATTGTTAAATTCAAGAAAATTCAAAATAAAATTAGTTTTACAATCACTTACATCCAAAGATATAAAATGAGTAACATTAAAATCGCCTAAAATTACAACGTTGCTTAAGTCAGCGAGAATAAGATTAAATGCATCCAGAAATGATTCCATTTCATCATTACTAATTTGTGGAGGAATGTAAATTACATATACATAAAATACTGAATTATTACCTAAAGTAATTTTGCATCCTAACAGATCAATTAGTGGGAAGATATCGTTAATATAGTCATTATTAAGTGACACTACATGTAGATCTGAATTAAACGCCAATAACACACCGCCACCACGAGTAAGCGAAGTTTGTAAATAATTTCTATCATGGCGAAAAACTATGTAATTTTCAGGAAATAGCTCACTACTAGAAACATCTTCTCTTAACCATGTCTCCACAACAGCTATGCAGTCATAATTGGTGTTATGGACAGAAGTGAAGAATTCTTGGAGTTTTGTGTTTAGGCCACGTACATTTTGAAAGTACAGTGTGAATTCTTCTGATCTGCTGGGCGTGTCTAGTTTAACGATACGATTTGGGGTGACCCGCGGATGAATTTAATAGTTAAATTATTTTCACCCTCAGATAATCTCCTATCCAGTTCTTTTCTGAGGTTTCGATAGTGTTCCTGTTGCTTAGGAGTTTTATCTAAAGATACTCTTACATTTTGGATCTCATTAAAGTTTTTTAGTCTATGAGCCTTATGTATTATATCATGCACAACTGATTCAGATGATAACGAAATTTTTATTGGACGCGGTCTATTTTTGTTGACATCAAATTTCCCTAGCCTCATAGGTTTAAGGGTAGACTCAACTTCAGCATTTGGTAGTATATGATCTNTCCTTAATTTTTCTAAATTAAATAATAATCATGGAAAATTTAGTAAAAGAAATTAATTCGTCAATAAGCACAGTTGCTATACAAACAAAAAATTTGAAAGACTTAGAAATTAATAAAACATATACGATCACAGAATTAAAATCAATAAAAACGCGATTCGGTAGGTCAGTGCTTATTACATTATTTGACAAAACGCAAAATGTAAGCTATAATTGTTTCTCAACAAAAAAAATATCAAGTTCTTTATCAGACGAAATAATTAAAAAAATTAATTCAGATGAAAGAAATCTCTCCCTAATTTATAAGGGAGAGATTAAAGCGTTTGAGAAATCAAAGGTAACAAGTCCATTGGTAGAATTTGTTTATGAATAATATTTCTTTTAATTTGGATGATAATAGAATAGTTTTTAATTTTTGCATTAACTTTAAGTATAATATACATATAACTATTTTACGTTTATAAGGGGAGAGATTACGAAGACCTTGTAAAAATAGCACTGTTTTAAATTTCCTAAAAAAAAAAGTTATATTTGTTTTCTTATTCACATGAAGAATGAAAATGAAGAAGAGAAGTCAAGTAACACCCGACCGAGTTTGTGGTGTAAAGAGAAATTGTTGGAGACCCCCCAGATTAGTAGAATTAGCGGCGAATGAAGTTAGTTATAATATTGATTTAAATTACATTTACAACAACCTTCCAAAATGTATTTTTGACTTGATTCATGATCAATATAGAAAAAATAATGGATGGTCAACTAAATACAATGGGAATTCATTTCTTCAATCATTGCAATAAATATGAGTGAAATATTTGAAAGCATTATACCTTATTCAAATAGTTAATAATTATTTTAAAAAATATTTTTGTTCAAGTAATTATTACTTTTATTGATAATTTTCTAAATATATTTTAGCATGGATTGTAAGAAAACATTCTCAATGGAAACCACTCCATCAAATTATTCGATTGAAAAAGAAAGCAAAAAGTAAGCGAATTATCATACACTATTCATAAATTTCTATTAATAAGAAAAATTTAAGGGAATCACAAACGCCGCCGCCAAAGTTGATACCATTGTTTACCAGATTTTGTCAATCTTGTGAGAAACATTTCTGTTTCTGCATAAACTCCATAGAAATACATGTTGTTCCAGACTTGTCATTGAGACCATTCTAATTCACTTGCAATAGATATAAGTTATCATAAGAATTATATGTAGTATGTATGTTGAATTGTCCCATATAATAACAATAATAATAATAATAATAATAATAATAATAATAATAATAATACCTTTATTTATTTCACAAAAAAAAAATTATACAAGCATATACATATTACAAACACACACTATGACAAAAATAAATTATGATACATAAAAGAGAAAAAAACAATTAATTATTTAAACACATCCAAATGCACACTCATATTATACAAAAATATACAAAAATTAAATGCAGTAATAATAAAATAATACAACCAACTGATACAATAATTAACTAATAAAGATTATAAGACTTATTTTTAAACTGTGATTGACTTACGGGACCTGATATCATTAAGCAAAGAATTATAATTTTTTATAGCATTGTAGGAATGACTGGCGAAACAGAGCAATTATATGCTTTAGAACACAAAAGTTACACGTGCACATCAAAATTGGTAATGAGCTTTGAGGTTAAATATTCAGGCTTATAATATAAAAATAACTTAAAATTCAAAGGACAACTGGATCCGAAATTTAGCACTGAGGTTAAACCACAACAATTTTAAAACTAGGAGAAATATTACGAAGACCATAACTAAACCTGATACAATCATTTTGAACTTTTTGGGCCTTGA
>NW_019416829.1:0-13627 GCF_000390285.2 Anoplophora glabripennis
CACGTCCGCTCAGCTCGGCTGTTCGCACTGAGATCTATTAACCAGAGATTTAAAGAAATAGAAGAAGGAATCTATAAGGGAAAATTTGGAAGCAGAAGCGCTGATATGGTTCAATGGCATAGAAAATGATGTTCAAGATTTCGAACAATTAAGAAATCGATTCCTATAACATTTTTGGGATGACAATGCACAATTAATAGTAAGAGAAAGGTTATATTTTGGAAAGTTTAATCCACACATATCCAACAGTCTCACTAATTATGCACTTACACTATACTCGTTAGCTCAGTACTTAACACCCAAAATAAGTGAACAACATTTGGTATTGTATATTTCCAGACAATTCAAACGAGAGGTAGCAGAAACCATTACAATGCATGACATAAAAACAATGGAGCATACGTACAACTATTTGACTAGAGTAGAAAGAAATATGCCTAGTAATTATCAAAATTCCAGTAGGTAACATGAATCGTAAGAATTTTCAAAATTCAAGTAACCATCAGGGAAATAGTTTCAGAGATTTTACAAGACAAAATGATAGATATCAAAACAATTTTAATAATAATAGAAACTACAATAATTTTCAGCAAAATAATCATAACGATCAAAATAATGGCAATTTTAATAATAATTTTCGGAATAATAATACAATAACCAACGTACTCAAAATGCTCATACTAACAATAACAGAAATTTTAACAATTATACTAATAATTTCAATCATGGTTTTCGACAAAATGAATACAACAATACACGGCGCAGTCAATATCAACCATCGAGAGGGGAAGAAGATGTACAGCCTCGAAGGCAAGTTAATTTTCAGAGACGACGAAGTCCTAGCAGATCAGAAGAACGAGCTGAAATGCCCAGAAATGAAGATGGTAGGTTTGAAACACAGATCCAGATCTTTAGACAGGGAATCAGTAAGACAAAGTATAATCGATCCTCAAAATTTTCAGTAAAATGCAAGCAAGACAAAATAATTAAATTATATAATTGTAATTATATGCATCCCCGAGAATTTATAACATTAGATGAAAACGTAATAATAAATCAAAATAACAATTTAATTTATGTAAATTCCAAATTTCAAAATACCAATTTAAATAGGTATACTACTTGATCCAGGTTCTGAAGCGTCATTAATAAGTCAAAATATAGTCGAAAATTTTCAAAATTTAAATAAACGCATAATTAAAGTAAATAAATTAACATTAGTAGGTCAAAATAACAAAAAACTATATGATGTTAACAAATTGCTAAATATTACTTTAGAATTAAATAATCACAAAATAGTATTTCAACTTTTAATAGTACCTAACCTGACCATGGACATTGTCTTGGGATCAGATTATTTAAACAAATACAAAGCTAAATTAGATTATGAAAATAGAAAGTTATGCATAAATGATATATGGGTAGATTTCAAAGAAATAAGTGAAGTTATAAATATATAGTGAACAAGGAATGATTGTAAAGGAAAAAGATAGGGAACTGATAGAAGTTAATTTTTGTAGTAAGAATGATTATTATTATAATGAAGAATATGAAGAATTATTTAATATAAATGATATTCAAATAAATGTTATTGATAATTATGATAAAGAGGTAAGAGATTTGTTAAAGTAGTAGGAAGGAGTGGTTTCAAATGAAGTGAGAGTAGCTACAAGTTATGTTTATAAAATAAAAGTTGACAATATTAAGAATTTTAAAGCAAAGTCGTAGTCAATACCATATATGCACAAGGAAAAGGTAAAAGAAATAGGTAAATTATTGAAAGATGAAATAATAGAAATTGACTTGACAAATTTTTCTTATAACAATAAAATTTGCAAATAAATTTGGGAAATTGAGATGAAATCAGATTATTGAGAGCAATTTAAAAGTTAAATTAAAATTTTACTTGAATACAACACGGTGAAAAGAAAGGTTGAAATAATTGTTATAAAACTAAGAAAAATATTTGATTAAAAAAAATTGTTAGTATTAAATAGGTATTATTGTTATCAGAGAGTCGGAATACTAGAACAGAATAAATTTCAGAGATTTGAGTACAAAAACATCATTTTGGTCAAATAGAGTACATGCCAAAGGTTTTATTGGAAAAACATAATGGCCGCGTTCAGCCGAACATAGCGCAATAGCAGTATCTGCTAAGAAGTAGCATGTAGCGCTCTATCTGGCGCGGACAACCATCGACCACAATTTCATAGATCATAAATCACAGTATGGTTATCTGTGACTAGCTATTGTCCCATGATCATAAAAAACAAAATTTGTTAGCTATATATGCTACATCGTTTTAAATTTTAAAATCTTTTCAATCATCTGTATTTCTAACCTAACTTTCTTACTTAAACACTTTAAAAACTGCTTAAATTTGACACCTAGCGCTCTTTGCTCTCAAAATAGCGAAAATTAATTAAGCCAAAAAACATGGCGACCGCTAGCTGTAGCGCAACCTGTTAGCAGAAAATTGTGAACACAAAGCTATGCTAGCGCTACGAGCGCTGCGTCTGACTGAACGTGGCCAATTAAAATTAATTAGAAGTGACATGTATCAACGAAAGCTAAAATGTCATAGTTTTATTAAATATTAGTAATATGAGTTAGAAAAATAAGTAGCAAGAAATATTAAGGTCTAAAGTAAAATTTATATATCAATAAGACGAAAATGTCAGGTAAATGTCAAAAATAAAGTTGGATCCACAAGTCATAAAACATTACATATAAAAGTCAAATACAAATATAGAAGTAAAGAATATTTTGAAACATAATTTAAAATTTTTGTAAAGAAACTAGAATAGGATTGTAAATTTGTAAAGTATAAAGTGAAGTGACGTGAAGTATAAAAAGAAAACGGCATTTAAAAAGAAAAGGCATATATGTGGAAAGGCCCTAACAAAGAACAAAAAAAATCAAGAGAGTAGGAAAAATAAAATGGGAGAAAATTATTGATTAGTTACCAGAAGATTTTGTCAAAGAGAGGTGTTAAAGGGAGTTAATTGATAAAAACCAAATAAATAGTTACCAAGAAATTTTGTCAGAGAGTGGTGTTAAAGAAGTTAATTGGTAAAAATCAGATAAATAGAAAGAGTTACCACAAGATTTTGTCAGAGAGAGTTGTTAAAAGAAGTAAATTGGGAGAAACCAGATACATAGAAGTAATTATATTGGAAAAGTGACTCAAGAAGATTCCAGGAACGAGGGTCAAGACGAATAAAACAAGCAGCAGGTCCAACGTTCCAGCAATAACAAAAAGAAGAGGATTCCAGCAGCAGGTTCCGGAAATCCAGTGAGAGCAGAAAGACGAGGATACCATCAGCAGGTTCCGGAAATCCAGTGAGAGCAGAAAGACGAGGATACCATCAGCAGGTTCCGGAAATCCAGCGAGAGCAGAAAGACGAGGATACCATCAGCAGGTTCCGGAAATACATTGAGAGCAGAAAGACGAGGATTCCAGAACAATATCTAGGCAGAGTACACGCGGGAAGCCAGTCGACAATTGATATATCAATAAGACATACAGAAAGGTACCTTCTTTTTTGTGCACAAAGTAGTCCAAAATCGTATACGAAACCGATAGCTAGCTAAAATAGATTGAAAAATACAATCAAAAAGGTCATAACACAAAATTTTCATATAATTAAAATTTTCATATCAAAGAAATTTGATTTCACTATCGGAATAATTATCAAAATTTGGCCATTTTAAAATTTAATAGATATTAATATTACCAATAAGATCAGTAACACATTGAATAAGAAATTATAGGATCAAAATTTAAATTTTACGCTGTAGGCAACCAACAATACATAAAAATAAATCCAATTGAATACACCTATATAAAATATGTCTCAAAGTGTTACAAAAGTATTGCATGATAATTCTAAATATTCTTTAATTGTGTTTGACATTTCACAGTGAATTTTTAATTTGTTTTTTTTTGTGTACTGGTGGTTGTCTACCTTTGCCCTACCTAGCTCTAGACTCCTCTCAGTAGTCGGTTCTATTCACAATGTGATTCAGCAAGAAACCACACACAGTCACAACTATAAATACAAAAGGTTATTAATAAATGAATTTATGATTGTTTTGTTATATATGTCAAAAATTGTCAATAAGAAATGTTGAACACAATAGTAAATATTTTGAAGTATTTTACACTATTTCCAAAATGTTAAACAAGATGTTATATCGATGCGACTGTTATACTTAAATTTCATGTATGACTGGTTGCATATATTAATAAATTCACATTTTATCTTATAATTTCTTGTTTAATAAATGGTTATTTATTTCTAAGATTAATATTGATAATTTTACAAAGATTGGCCAATTTTGATTATGTTTGATATTGTTAAATAACTTTATTTAATATGAAATTTGTGACTCTCTAAACTTTTTATATACTACCTTTTTACTTTTGAATATCTGTATCAAACTATTTCGTATACGAATTTTACCTTTTTTTTATTTGTGCACAAATTATCAATGGAAAATAAAGGTACCTTTTATACGTATTATCGTTAATGACTTGTCGATTGATTTCTCTCCTTTACTCTGCTTGATTGTTTTCCTTTAATTCTTGTCTATCCTATCTCTCTTAATTTCAGGAACCTGCCGACTATTACGCTTTCTTACTGGTCTCCTGTTCCCTGCTACTGCTATTCTGTTTTCTTACTGGTCTCCTGGATCCTATTACTGATATTCCTCGTTCTTTCTGTCTTCCTGGACCTTGTCTGTTAGTATTCCGCTCGTATTGTATTTTCTTGGGTCACTTTTTCACCACTTGGTACTTTTATATTCTTGATTTCTCCCAATTGGATCTTTTTATACTCTCTTGCTCATTGACTACTTATATTTTCTATGAGTTTTCTTTTCTTTCTTCAACACCTGTCGTTTTATCAAAATTTTTCTGTAACTAATCAATAATATCTAATTTCTTTTCTATTTTTACTATCTTGATTTTACTTTCCTTTGTAAAGGCCTTTCCACATATCTTTTTTTTAACGTGCTATTTTCCTTTTGCAATTCACTTCACTTTATCCTTTACACTTATACACCTTATTCTACTTTCTTTACAATCAATTTTGACTTATACTTCAAAATATTTCTTATTTTATAATATTATTTGACCTTTCTATTAACTACTAAATTCCTTGTGAATCCCACTTTAAATTTGACATCTTTCTGACATTCCTGTAATTAACGTACAAATTTGTCTTTAAATCTTAATATCTTTTAACTATTATTCTACTTTATTTTTTTAACTATTTAATAAAACTCTGGCATTTTAACTTTTGTTTGATATCTACCACTTCTACATTTTAATTAATTTCAACTATATTTTTCTTATAACAACTTAGCATATGCTCCACTTGACTAAAATGATAATAAATTTTATACTTGAATTTGAAATTTGTCCTGATCTACTAATCCAACTTTCTTCTACTGATTCCTAATACTTATTCAATACTAACNATTTTACAAAGATTGGCCAATTTTGATTATGTTTGATATTGTTAAATAACTTTGTTTAATATGAAATTTGTGACTCTAAACTTTTTATATACTATCTTTTTACTTTTGAATATCTGTATCAAACTATTTCGTATACGAATTTTACCTTTTATTTTATTTGTGCACAAAGTATTAATGGAAAATAAAGGTACCTTTTATACGTATTATCGTTAATGACTTGTCGATTGATTTCTCTCCTTTACTCTGATTGATTGTTTTCCTTTAATTCTTGTCTATCCTATCTTGCTTAATTTCAGGAACCTGCCAACTATTACGCTTTCTTACTGGTCTCCTGTTCCCTGCTACTGCTATTCTGTTTTCTTACTGGTCTCCTGGATCCTACTACTGATATTCCTCGTTCTTTCTGTCTTCCTGGACCTTGTCTGTTAGTATTCCGCTCGTATTGTATTTTCTTGGGTCACTTTTTCACCACTTGGTACTTTTATATTCTTGATTTCTCCCAATTGGATCTTTTTATACTCTCTTGCTCATTGACTACTTATATTTTCTATGGGTTTTCTTTTCTTTCTTCAACACCTGTCGTTTTATCAAAATTTTTCTGTAACTAATCAATAATATCTAATTTCTTTTCTATTTTTACTATCTTGATTTTACTTTCCTTTGTAAAGGCCTTTCCACATATCTTTTTTTTAACGTGCTATTTTCCTTTTGCAATTCACTTCACTTTATCCTTTACACTTATACACCTTATTCTACTTTCTTTACAATCAATTTTGACTTATACTTCAAAATATTTCTTATTTTATAATATTATTTGACCTTTCTATTAACTACTAAATTCCTTGTGAATCCCACTTTAAATTTGACATCTTTCTGACATTCCTGTAATTAACGTACAAATTTGTCTTTAAATCTTAATATCTTTTAACTATTATTCTACTTTATTTTTTTAACTATTTAATAAAACTCTGGCATTTTAACTTTTGTTTGATATCTACCACTTCTACATTTTAATTAATTTCAACTATATTTTTCTTATAACAACTTAGCATATGCTCCACTTGACTAAAATGATAATAAATTTTATACTTGAATTTGAAATTTGTCCTGATCTACTAATCCAACTTTCTTCTACTGATTCCTAATACTTAATCAATACTAACAAATTTTTTTTTATATATAATCAAATAATTTTCTTAATTTTATAATAACCCTTTCAAAACATTCCCTTTACCGCTTTGTCTTTTAAATAGAAATTTAATTTAAATTTTAATTTACTCTCGTTAATCTGATTTCATCTCAATTTCCCAAATTTATTTGCAAATTTTATTGTTATAAGAAAATTTGTCAAATCAATTTATATTATTTCATCTTTCAATATTTTCCCTATTTATTTTACCTTTTCCTTGTGCATACATGATATTGACTACAACTTTGCTTTAAAATTCTTAATATCTTTAACTTCCATTTTATAAACATAACTTGTAGCTACTCTCACTTCATTTGAAACGACTCCTATCTATACGAAGGGTCTTCCGCCCACAATCCAATATTTCTGGATCTGGGGCGAAGACAGAGATATGAAGGCACCTTCACGAGGAGGTTCACTGACTGGGAGCGTTTCCGAACAGTAATGCAAGGAAACATGGCGCTCCCAGTCATCGAAACCACCCATGATNGTTAATTTGATTTCATCTATATATATAATAAATTAATTTCTAACTAACATCTTTTGTTTAGTGTGGTGTGCTGTGTGGTTTCCTGCTGAGTTTATACCTTCATTTGAACTCGCTACTGAGAAGAGTCGAAAGCTAGCCAAGGTAAAATAGACAACCAACATTACAACATAAACATTTACACAAACATATTACATACAAATTACATATCACTATTCATAAAATGATTGGCGCATACACAAATACATATTCATACCCATAATATATATGTATATAAAGCCAAAAAATTATACGGCTGTCTAAGTTAAAAACCAAATTTCTTTCTTAGATGTATATTAAAAACTGTAGGTTACTCTCGCTCCCACACTCGGCCGCGAAAAGAGGCGTACGGGATTATCAAAGGCTTTCCTCGCGAGTCGCGCAGCGACGAGCCTCGGCCCTTCCTTTATCCGAGCGTCGTATTCTGAAGGCGATCTGTTCGCGCCTTCTATGTGAAATTTTCACTTTAAAAAGAGTCCTCGCCGAAAACTGACTTTTTTCGGTGGGAGTGAGATACCCGAAGTATATCCGATATTTAAACAGAGATGGAGACAAACGTCAGTGAAGATGTCAAAATAAATTTTGTCATTTGACGCGGTTTCCCGGACGATCGGGCCACGGTGAGTCGTTACTTTGCCGTTAGGTATCGGTTCCGAGAGACGCAACTTTGGCGACAAAACTTGATTTGAACATTTTCGATTTTCTGTTTACATTCGCGGAGACTCAACGTTTCAAATAGCCCGTGCAGGCTCCACCCGACGTTAGATCGCCGTAGCTTATTTTGTAAACTAACGACTGCGAAGCCGAGGGTCCGAAGTTCGAATCGCGAGCGGGTCGCATTTTCTCTTTTTTATTTGGGGGGGGGGGAAATTTATATATTATTTACCAACCCACAGAGAATGCACCGCGGCCCGAGAGAAAGGTCAAACTTCACGTTAGCGAAGTTTGCCTGCCTTTCTATTTTCTTTCTTAGACGGAGATGCAGCCAAGGATAAAAAAGTTACACTCTTTTAAATTTTCAAGCTTTCGAAACTGTATTTTGTTTCTTAATCAGGAAAAACTACAATAAGATACAAGTTAAAAATTTCTTATAAAATAGTCAATTAAAAATTACTATGCGAGAATTATATTGAAGTTAGCCAACATAATAGGTACACTTACCGCGGACATAGGTCGTTATTACAAATAATTAAAAACATCACAGGTTTAAAAACGGAAAATTGTATAAATATAAAAAAATTTCAAATTCATAACTACGGCAGACTAGAGCCGAAATCAAACAAAATGAACAATGTCGCCTGTCTTTTAGGTACGAATATCAGATAAGGAGGAGAAGTGAAAAAATATTAAAGTTTTTCTTCTCTTAATACTTATGCGGAGAACGGGGAAACTCTACCAAAAATTTTTAAACTGTTAATTAGTTAGATTATTGAACAAAAATAACAACAAAGGTCACATACCAGTATACAGGGTGTCGTCTGAAAGACTGTCCCTGTTATTAAAATATTAATTTAATAAAAAAGTATAAATTACGCTGAGACCATCGATATCAGTCATTGCATTCATTGGATTGCCTCCCCTTGCAATATGACACATCTCTAAACATTTTCTTATTTTATGGTTTGTTTCTGAATCTAATACTAAAATTTCGTTATAATTCATACTGTGACCTGAGGATAAACAATGATTTGCCAACATGCAACTGTGTTTATTCAGTCGTATGTCACTTTTATGTGCTGTAACTCTATCTTTTAGTTTTTGTTTTGTTTGACCTATATATTTCAAATCACAATCCATACATGGGTTGCAATAAACTACACTGGACCGCTGCAATAGCAGATATTTATCTTTTAATTTAGTGAACAAATTATTTACCGTTAAATGATTTTTAAAAGCCAACTTGACACCACCTTGTCCAGACAGACATTTTTTTAATTTGGAAGAAACAGCACCTAAATGTGGTAGGAACTGAAAAATAATGAAAATTTTGTATTACTGAATTATTATTCCGAAAGTCTTGAACACCCTGTAACTGTGATCTCGAGAACAATAGACTTTTAAGAAGAGGAGGTGGATAACCACATTTAATAAATAAATTGTACAATTGTTGTAAATTAATGTTTTTAAGTGAATGATGACTTGTAGCTATTACTCTAGTTCTCATACCCAAAATCAAATTGATTTTTTGTTGTTGTGTGTGGAAAGACTCATAATGTAAAAATCTGCCTGATGATCCAGGTTTCCTATACCAAGATGTTATGAGCGAGTTGTNCGGTCGGGGTAGACGACGGATGGGGCCCACCTACGAAGGCTGTCCAGGCCTACACGAGATGAGGCAGGATAAAGAGGGATAATCCCCCTCGATCCCAAATCATTGAGGCCAATTTCTAGCCATAGAATAATGGCGGCGGTTATCGTAATTATTACCAAAATTGTTAGTATTGTTATATCGATTGGTGAAATTATTATTATTTCGAAAATTATTGTTAAAATTGCCATTATTTTTATTGTAGTGATTATTTTGCCGAAAATTATTGTAGTTTCTTTATTATTATTAAAATTGTTTTGATATCTATCATTTTGTCTGTTACTATTTCTGATACTATTTCCCTGGTTACTTGAATTTTGAAAATTGTTACGATTCATGTTACTGGAATTTTGATAATTACTAGGCATATTTCTTTCTACTCTAGTCAAATAGTTATACATATGCTCCATTGTTTTTATGCCGTGCATTGCGATGGTTTCTGCTATCTCTTGTTTAAACTGTCGAGAAATATACAATACCAAATCTTGTTCATTTATTTTTGGTGTTAAATACTGAGCTAGCGAGTATAGTCTAAGTGCATAGTTAGTGAGACTGTTGGATATGTGTGGATTAAACTTTCCAAAATATAANAGTAACTAATTGTGCAACACCTCTATTGGGGCTATTGATGCCTGATATAATCGGTCTCAAGCTCAATTGAGGTTTATGAATCTTAGGAAGACCATAAAATTTATTAATTACGCCATTATAACTTTTATACTTTCCCCCCGCCTCCTGAGTAATCATTTTACTTTTTTCTAAATCTCTAATCAATCTGTTAGGCTTTTGCTCTATTGTGCTAGTAGGGTCCCTATTTAATATGATATAATATGAATTATCTGATAAAATATTTTTAAAGCTAATTGAGAATAATGTCATCATTAGTTAAAATAGTAGTAACATTCATTTTATCTGACTGCAAATCTATGAGTTGAGGGTTATTTAAGGAATTTTTTACACTTTAAGAAACAGCTATAAATTGCATCATTATTAGTAACATTGTGGTATAAAGTGAAATTAGTAATAATATTTGTAGTTTGTGCTAACAAAAGGTTTTTTTCTTTTACTGTAGTATTAGGTAAATTATCAATGATATAATCAACATCAGCTAGAAATTTGGGTATATTAATGTCTTTGTTTTTTGGTTCAATACTAAATTTAGGACCCAATGCTAAGAAATTTAAAACATCTGAAGGAATATTGATATCTGTGAGGTTTTTGACCCAATTATCTGGTGTTTTGATTTTGGGTGCAGAATTTTCTTTTAATCTACTGAATTTTCTCATGTTAGTGCACTTGACCCCGAAAAAAACTTTATTATAAGAAATAGATTGCCGACGAAAAAATTCAACGACAATGTAATAAGGTAATTTGTTAGTGATCCTACTTTTAGCGTTACTAAATTTCTTTTCAAGATCAAACAAACTATCATGAGTAATCTTAATTTCTAAGTTAAGAATTTTGGCTCTTAACCTGTTATTAAATTGCAGTGTTGAGTGCATCGTCCTCCCTCTCGCCTCGGTGGTAAGTTTGGTCACGTTCTTGACACCAGTAGTAATGTGATTTGGAAATAAACCGTGTTTCCTGCATTGTAATAGGAAAATTTTTCTATTTCTCAATGTTGCTAACTTGTTGTTAATTTTTGCCACTTCCTTCAAATCTCTCATAGTAGCGTATCCAAAATTGTTGCGAATGTCTTGATAAAACCCCATATCTGTTAAGTAAAGCCAAAAATTAGACGGCTGTCTAAGTTAAAAACCAAATTTCTTTCTTAGACGGGGATGCAGCCAAGGATAAAAAAAGTTACACTCTTTTAAATTTTCAAGCTTTCGAAACTATATTTTGTTTCTTCATCAGGAAAAAACTACAATAAAATNTTTAAGGAATTTTTTACACTTTAAAAAACAGCTATAAATTGCATCATTATTAGTAACATTGTGGTATAAAGTGAAATTAGTAATAATATTTGTAGTTTGTGCTAACAAAAGGTTTTTTTCTTTTAATGTAGTATTAGGAAAATTATCAATGAAATAATCAACATCAGCCAGAAATTTGGGTATATTAATGTCTTTGTTTTTTGGTTCAATACTAAATTTAGGACCCAATGATAAGAAACTTAAAACATCTGAAGGAATATTAATATCTGTGAGGTTTTTGACCCAATTATCCTCACAGATATTAATATTCCTTCAGATGTTTTAAGTTTCTTAGCATTGGATCCTAAATTTAGTATTGAACCAAAAAACAAAGACATTAATATACCCAAATTTCTGGCTGATGTTAATAATTTACCTAATACTACATTAAAAGAAAAAAACCTTTTGTTAGCACAAATTACAAATATTATTAATAATTTCACTTTATACCACAATGTTACTAATAATGATGCAATTTATAGCTGTTTCTTAAAGTGTAAAAAATTCCTTAAAGACAACCCTCAACTCATAGTTTTGCAGTCAGATAAAATGAATGTTACTACTATCTTAACTAATGATTATTATTCTCAATTAGCTTTAGATATTTTATCAGATAATTCATATTATATCATATTAAATAAGGACCCTACTAGCACAATAGAGCGAAAGTCTAACAGATTGATTAGAGATTTAGAAAGAAGTAAAATGATTACTCAGGAGGAGGGGGGAAAGTATAAAAGTTATAATGGGGTAATGAATAAATTTTATGGTCTTCCTAAGATTCATAAACCTCAATTAAGCTTGAGACCGATTATATCAGGCATCAATAGCCCCAATAGAGGTGTTGCACAATTAGTTACTAATATACTTACCTTGGCTGATGGCAGTAATAATTCCTCTTTTGTGAAAGATTCTTTTGATTTTTGTAGCTTTATTAATGAATTTCAATTACCCCATGATTATGTGATATTCAGTCTAGATATCATAGCCCTTTTTAATAATATTACAATAGATTTAGCTAAACAAGCAATTAACCAACATTGGGACAACATTAATTGCATTGCAAAATAACAAAAACTAGATTCTTACAGTTGCTAAATTTCTTGTTTGTCTCCACAGTGTTGTTATAATAACAGTTCTTATAAACAAATTTTGGGGATGGCCATGGGTAGTCCAGTATCACCGATCCTTGCACAGTATGTGATGGATGATCTTGTGAACGAATGTTTGACAAAAATCAATTTTGAAATACCTTTTTTAAAAAAATACGTTGATGACATTGTGGTATGTGCTCCCTCAGATAGGGTAGTACAGTTACTTGAAGTTTTCAATAGCTATAACCCTTTTTTACAATTTACCATCGAACGAGAGGACACCAATAAGAGTGTACCCTTTTTAGACACAAGACTCATTAGGAGAGAGGACAACTCGCTCATAACATCTTGGTATAGGAAACCTGGATCATCAGGCAGATTTTTACATTATGAGTCTTTCCACACACAACAACAAAAAATCAATTTGATTTTGGGTATGAGAACTAGAGTAATAGCTACAAGTCATCATTCACTTAAAAACATTAATTTACAACATTTGTACAATTTATTTATTAAATGTGGTTATCCACCTCCTCTTCTTAAAAGTCTTTTGTTCTCGAGATCACAGTTACAGGGTGTTCAAGACTTTCGTAACAATAATTCAAGAATACAAAATTTTCAGTATTTTTCAGTACCACATTTGGGTACTGTTTCTTCCAAATTAAAAAAATGTTTGTCTGGACAAGGTAGTGTCAAGTTGGCCTTTAAAAATCATTTAACGGTTAATAATCTTTTCACTAAATTAAAAGATAAAGATTCGCTATTGCAGCGGTCCAGTGTAGTTTATTGCATCCCATGTATGGATTGTGATTTGAAATATATAGGTCAAACAAAACAAAAACTAAAAGATAGAGTTACGGCACATAAAAGTGACATACGACTGAATAAACACAGTTGCATGTTGGCAAATCATTGTTTATCTTCAGGTCACAGTATGAATTATGACGAAATTTTAGTATTAGATTCAGAAAACAACCACAAAAAAAGAAAATTTTTAGAGATGTGTCATATTGCAAGGGAAGTTAATCCAATGAATGCAATGACTGATATCGATGGTCTCAGCGTAATTTATACTTTTTTATTAAATCAATATTTTAATAACAGGGA
>NW_019416829.1:14014-18314 GCF_000390285.2 Anoplophora glabripennis
CAATCCGTTTTTAAAATTTTATCGTGTAAACCACTAAATATTTTCAATTCAGTGCTGTACATATAAAAAAAAAATTAAAAAAGTGAATTTTCCTAGACCGGATTCGAACCCGGGACCCGCGGTTGGAAGGGAAAGAGCATCTACACTGAGCCATCAGCGACTTCATTTGTGCGAGTCGTATATCTGTTTCTTAACATACCATGTTTTTCGAAACATTTCAAAAAAAACTTCAACAAAAATATTTAGTAGTCGTGGATAAAGTATAGTATTCTACTCCCGTATAATGGCTATTATCCACTCGGTGATTTAGGCCACTCGCCTGCGGCTCGTGGCCGTAAACTTCACCTCGTGAATAATACCCATCATACGGGAGTAGAATACTATACTTTATCCACAACTACTAAATATTTTTGTTGAAGTTTTTTTTTGTTTTTAGTTCATTTTTTAACACAATTTAACACAAATTATCAAAACACTGAGAAATCTATGCACACAAACAATAATGTTGACAGGTTTGAGTTAAATTTGTTTTGTTTTAAAAGCTACTTAGATTTATGAAATGTATGGTATGTTAAGAAACAGATATACGACACGCACAAACGAAGTCGCTGATGGCTCAATGTAGATGCTCCTTCCCTTCCAACCGCGGGTCCCGGGTTCGAATCTGGTCTAGGAAAATTCACTTTTTAAAATTTTTTTTATATGTACAGCACTGAATTGAAAATATTTAGTGGTTTACACGATAAAATTTTAAAAACAGATTGATTGTAGCAGAACAATATAAATATTATAGCTAAATCAAGGAAGCATCTGACAGTAGTGATTATTGACTCATTAATCACTGCCGTGATTAATGGGTATTAATAAGGTCGAGCAAACAGACATATAATGGGTACATTATACAACAGTCGTGGATAAAATAGTTTGTAACATGTTATCTTTAATTATAATAGAGTTTCTTAAAGGCAAGGAATTTGGTGTTGCTATAGTTTAACGTAGGTAGGTGTTATTTGTCTAATGAAAATGAACGGCTTGTTAAATTTCCATTTACTTGCCGGTTTTATAAACGCACATCGAAGGTAAGTTGTAAAATTTAAGTAACTTAGGTAGTATATATGTATACGTATATACTACTATACAGTATATACAGGGTCGGAAAGTACCGATGGTCCATCTGCCGTTACGTGAGAGCGATAAAGTAAGTCATAGAAATCCGTGCGATAGAGAAAGATGGCTATAATGAAGGCATCTAATAGTCACCGCCCATTTCGCCCTTCCATAAATAAGAAGTGGATCTTATTTGTGGAAAGGCGAAGCGGGCGGTGACTATGAGACGACTTCAATATAGCCATTCTTCTCTATCGCATGGATTTCTATGTCTTACTTTATCGCTCTCACGTAACGGCAGATGGACCATCGGTACTTTCCGAACCTGTATACTATATACGTACATATATATAAGTATTTACCCTAAAATTATTGTTAGGTTCAATCAAACGAAGAAGGATCTAACAAGGAAACTACCCCAACCCAAACTCTCCGATTTCCCATATTTTTATATATGTTGTAGACTCGGTTGTAGAACGTAAAAAATTAAATGACATATTTTTTTATCGGCGGAAAAACATATTTAGGGGGTGAAATACATCCTCAAAGTTCGCCCCCCAAAACAGTTTTTTCTAAATATCTGGGGTTCTAATCAATATTTTGGAATGAAAAAAAATGTAAATTGCTTCTTATAAAAAAACAAATGTTCACATTAGATTCCGTGTTTGGAGGCTGCTACCCTTATTTTTTATTTCAGAAAAACTATATTTTTCAAACATTTTTTATATACATTTCTGATATTTTAATACTTTAGGACCTGTGTTGCATGAAGAATTGACAACAAAGGCAAACTGTGAATATATACATGAATTAGCCAGAACTACAACTCACGAAAATGTACGTGCTAAGTTGCTGGAACTTATTCAAGCTTGGACTTTTGCTTTTAGAAAAAATCCTAAGTATGGCGCTCTAAAGGTATGAATACTATAAGTTCTAAATTAAATTTACTAAATAACACACATAATTGAAACTAGATTATTGATTTTGTGTTTTATAATCTAATTAGCTTAGTCATTCTGTCTAGGACACTATGAATGCGATGAAGTCGGAAGGATACAAATTTCCTCCACAGCGAGAAACAGACGCCATGTTTTCTGCAGACACAGCCCCAGAATGGGCTAATGGAGAAGTGTGCCACAGGTGTCGCGTGGCTTTTACCCTATTACAACGCAAGCATCATTGCAGGGCCTGCGGACAAGTTTTCTGTGGATCTTGCACCACAAAAAGCACTACTTTACCTAAATATGGAATAGAGAAAGAAGTAAGTGTATAATTAACCATTTTGCATTTTACTTGAGATTAATATTCTGTATATTTATTTTAACATCTATCATTTGGGCAGTGTTATAATTGCTTTTTTTTGCGACTGAAGTCGTATGTGTAAATTTTTCATTTTTGGGAGAATAATAAGACATTTAAACTACCATACGACGTCACAAATTTAGATCAAATAACTGAACACTTCATATTTCAACTGAACATCTTGGTATATTCAGCGAGAATAGATAGTGGGTTTAGGGAAATTTTAACCTCTTCTTTTTGTGTTCATTTATCTCATTTGTCAAAGCATTGTCAAGAGTTAAATTGTTGAACTTTCCTAAAGATGGATTGTTATACGGTAAAAGAAATTGCTTGTTTTTGGGATAAAAAACGAAAACATGAAAAAATATAGTTACAAAGTTTCCACCAATGAATATTTACGTTTTCATGATCTGTTCTAGTTAGAGAAGTTTAGATACGAATTGAAAAGAGATAGAAGTAGTTCAAGTCAGGCATATTCACATATTTTCAGTCGCGAGAAAAGCCTAATGATTAAAACAACGAATTGCAAATTTAACAAAAATCGTACTAAATTTTGAGGGTTTCCAATGTTTTTGAAAATTTTTCTCTTAATGATACAGAATTATCTCAGATTTATTTTTAGTGGACAGTGAAGTATAAATTCTTATCATTCCATTGTAAATCATCCAATATATTAATACTACAATATCGTCACTTAAGATATTAGAAATAAACATAATTATCTGTTTATATGGTCTGACATCTGGATTTTATTGGAAATGAATGTAAATAGTCTGTACAAAACAAACAATTAATGCATACATTTGTCATTTGTCACAAGAATTCTAGATTAAAAGAAATTTAGTATTAAAATGTTTATTAAATTTGACAAATAGCACATGTGATACGTTAACGAATTACTAAAACATGATTTATTTTTATTTCTTGTTAATTTTCTGCCAATTATTTCGTAAATATTATTTAAAACAATACAGTAAATAGTTATGCACTAATTTTTTAAAAAATTTTGTTGCTCCGTATTTTCATATACTATAATTATATACTTTGCCCGAGATGAGGATGTCTGTAATGAAGATATCAAATTCGGTAAAAGACACAGATCTAATATACATGTTTTGTCAAAGCTAGATTAAAACAAAAAACCATGCCTTCGTGGTAATTTTTTCCGTGCTTGCTTATGGAGATGTCAACTTAACCATTTGAATTTTCAGTTTACTGTCATCAATGACTTGTCGCTTGTGGCAGTTTAATTAGATTTCGGACACATTTTAACCAACATCAGGAGTGTTTTTAAACATTCTGGGCCTAAGATAGCTCAAGATATTTGCACCATTTTTGTAATTCAGACAATAGAGTTTTTGTTTAATTTATTGTAGCACTTTATAATGTGACACAATACCCAGAACAAAAAACTGTTTAAAAAGTGTCACAAATAAGTACTTTCAGAAATACTCAATCACGCCGAGTATGTATCCCATTTTATCATAATAACAGTTATGTTATTTCAGGGTTGTTAACGTTACCTGTTAAGATATAACATGCATGTTATTGAGAAATTAAGACCATTATTAGCAAATACTCGTATTGCAATTTTGTTGTTTTTTGAAGACGCTTTTGTGTCGACATTTTTAATAATAATTATGCAAAATTATTATAAACAAGTCAGTATTAGACAAAAACACATATAACTGACAGATGTCTTTTAGGTTATGAAACATGAAACAAATGCAAACTCATAAATAACGGATAAGTACAACATAAAATAGTTTGTAACATGTTATCTTAAATTATAACAGAGTTTCTTAAAGGCAAGGAATTTGGTGTTGCTATAGTTTAACGTACGTGTTATTTGTCTAATGAAAATGAACGGCTTGTTAAATTTACATTTACT
>NW_019416829.1:19417-35014 GCF_000390285.2 Anoplophora glabripennis
TCCACATACTGAAACAAATTTCGAAATAGTATTTGCCGAATTGATTAAGGCTTACATAAGAATTAATTCCGTCCTTTCAGTCCTTTCGATATTTTTAAATTCAACAGGTTAAACAATATATGCTTTTTGTGTTTAATCGGGTTGAGGCCGTTATCATGGCTAAGACATAAAGTCTGTATTACCTTTTCTTTAGTATAATATGCAGAACTTCTAAAAAGGATTTGTTCTTTTTATATGGAACATACCTTTCATCATATCACATGCTCGTTTGGAAAAAAACATAAAAATATGGTGGTCGCACTTTATAACTATTATAGCTTTTGAGGTTAGGTACGACTAACGACTAGTTGGGTTCAAAGGGATGTAGGAATTCGATTCAGTGACCCCAAAAATATAAAGATATGTTGGTTACACTTCATTCCTAAAAGTAGAAAAGTGTAATCTTAGCAATTTGCGCTACTTTTTTGAGGTTAAGTACGAACTCTGACTAGTTGATGTTATATTGATATCAGAATTGGTTTCAGCGACCCCGAAAACATAAATTGTGGTGGTTAGACTACTCATAGTAGAAACGCATTATTTCAACGATTTGAAGTATTTTTAAGGTTGGGGACGAACAGTGACCAGATGGGGTTTAATGAATATTGAATTCGAAATCAGCAACTCCAAAAACGTATAGATATGGTGATTCAGTCTACAATACAGTATTTTTATGTGTGTATATATTGAAATGATACGGTTAATCTTGACGATTAAGTTAGAAACCAAAAAAAATATACAGGGTGTATCTAAATAACACCGAAAAAATTCAAGGGGCGATTCTTCGATGAAAATTAATAGGGGTCTTTGGTATAAAATTTTTTGAAAAAACCCTCCCCTGAAAAGTAAAAAATAAATGTATTGTAATGTATTTTTAAAAAGATGAGCTGTTTAACGCGAGTGTATTTTGCCGAAAGATCTAGTGGCCTGTTCTTTTCAATTTGATCCGTAGAAACAAATGTCAATGTCATTTATTGTTACTGTTTCTTACTATTTCACAAGTTTCATGATTTTGTGTAGAAAATATTAGTTAATAAACCGAAAATATGGTTAACTATTCGAATTTAGAAATGGCAGATATGCATTTTACATATGGGTATGCTAACGGTAATGCATTGGAAGCGCAAAGACTTTATGCTGAACAGTACCCAGAGCGTAGATTACCCCACCATACTACGTTCACAAATATTCACCAACGCTTGCGGGAACTTGGAAAATTTGAAAAGAGAAGTCATGACTGTGGCCGTAGCCGAGAAGTTAGAACTGAAGCTGTCGATGAAGCCGTACTTAATTTAATTGAGGAATCCCCAGAAACTAGTACCAGGAAAATAGCTCGTGTCCTAAATGTAAGCCATTCGGTAGTTTTTAGAATTTTAAAAGAACAACAGTTATATCCCTATCATCTCCAACGGGTGCAGTCGTTACTGATTCGAGATTTTTTACCACGTGTGGTTTTTTGTCAATGGCTTATTAATATGATCGGCCAAGCGCCGCAGTTCTTAAGAAATATTTTATTTACTGACGAGGCGAATTTCTCAAGAGACTGTATTAGAAATTTTCGTAACAATCATATTTGGGCTGAGGAAAATCCTCATGACTTTTTTGAAGGAAATCATCAGTATCAATTTTCATTAAATGTGTGGCTCGGAATTATCGACGATCATTTAATTGGTCCCTATTTTCTTCCACGACGATTAGATGGTGACTCATATTGTCATCTTCTCGAAGAATTACCTATTATTCTTGAAGAAGTTCCCATTCAAATTAGGCAACGTTTATGGTTTATGCACGACGGTGCACCAGCCCACTTTAGTATACGTGCAAGACGTCACTTGGATGAGGTGTATGCCAATCGATGGATAGGTCGAGGAGGATATGTAAATTGGCCAGCCCGCTCCCCTGACCTTAATCCTTTGGATTTTTGCATATGGGGATATCTGAAATCTTTGATCTACTCAAGGCCAGTTGAAGATATCAATGATTTGCGAAACCGCATTGTAGCAGGGTGTGAAACGATAAAAAATTCACCAGGAATATTTGAACGCATACGCAATTCTATGAGAACAAGAGTAGATGCTTGTATTGAAGCTGAAGGCAATCATTTTCAACATTTTTTGTAGATTGTATTGTCAATATCCGACAGATTTTTATTTTTTGTTACTGTTATAACATTATTCATCATTTGTTCACTTTTAGTCTAAGTTCCAAACTTCTTAGCCTAGTAGAATCATAGGTCAACTATTTGGTTGAGTGTTTTTTAATAAAATGTTATTTAATATGACAATAAATGACATTGACATTTGTTTCTACGGATTCCATTGTAAAGAACAGGCCACTAGATCTTTCGGCAAAATACACTCGCGTTAAACAGCTCATCTTTTTAAAAATACATTACAATACATTTATTTTTTTTTGTCATAAATCCTTAACTTTTCGAAGAAACTTGAAGAGATCAAAAAGTTAGTAAATGAATGGGGTTTTTTAGACATATTTTTTAAAAGGAAAAAATTTTATCGAAAAAAAAATTATAAGAAAAAATGTCATAGGGGTTGATTATTTCAACCCCTTACAAAAATAGTTCAGGGTTGAAAAAAATTCAAAAAGTGTAGTTTTATTGACAGATAATGTTCACCAAGTTTGGTTTCTTTAGCTTGATGTACGTGGAAGATAAAAAAGAAAAACAATTTTTTTTTGTAATTTTAGGAGGGGCGTAACTTTTCAGGGGAGGGTTTTTTCAAAAAATTTTATACCAAAGACCCCTATTAATTTTCATCGGAGAATCGCCCCTTGAATTTTTTCGGTGTTATTTAGATACACCCTGTATATTGGGGATGTCGTCAATTGGTGGTTGAAAGAAAACTCTTATTTAACTTAAACCAAGCTTTCGATAATTATTTATTATCTTTTTCAAGGTTACTGATTCAGTTGACAGAGTAACATCTTAAAACTTAATGGATAGTATAAAATTTTTATTTTTATTTTCATTTTTTCTGAATAGCTGTCTAGTCTCGACTGAATTCAGTCGACTTGGCTTAAGTTAAATAAGAGTTTTCTTTCAACCACTAATTGACGACATCCCCAATATATATATTTTTTTGGTATATATATATATACCTATCATTTGCACATGCGAGGCCTGTAATTACATATAATTCATACAAACGAGGCCCGTTGGCCAGTTTTGCACAAGCGAGGCCTGAAATCGGGCTTCGCATGTAAAATGCGTGTATGTACAGTTATTTTCCTTTCCCTGCCCCCCCTGTAGCAAACTGTCAATTTTCTTTTTGGGCTCACAAGTGATGTGCATATGCACCTCTTAAACAGTTTTTAGTTCATTCAATATTAGGTATTAGGTAGGGGTCGCCTCAGTAATCCTGTATATAATTGAGAGTAACAAATGCGAGGCCCCCATACATATGTTACATTTACAAAGCAATTGCAAACTCCGAGGCCCTTAAACATGGCAACAGTGCTAATTTATTAAAGCATAGGCTAGGTGTCTTTTCCAAGCGTTTTAATAATTTTCTGTAAAATATATGTAATAAGTGTATGCTATAGAACACTTTTCCGGGCATTAAAAATTATCGAAAATTCAGTGCAAGAAATCGTGTTGCTTATAAATAGCTTGAAGTTCATTTTGAATGCGTTTTCTTAAAGGCAACACACTTTGAATGCTGAATTTTGAGATTGTTTTCAATGCACGAAATATATTTATTAAAATAATTCCAGAACAAAACAGAACAAGATAGAAATAATTTTCGAGTTTTTATTGTTTCAACGTCGTTTTGGCTGTCAAGCCCAGTGCAATTTTCGCTGAAGTTTATTCTTATTGGGCTAAATTTTCAAAATCTTAATATTTTGTTGCTTTTTATAATGTGTCATTATTATATTTTTTTCAATTAATAAATTGAGTATAAAAAAAATGAATAAAAATTGTGAAGATTTTAAAATATGCTTAAAAATAAAATAAGTAGACCGATCAAAATAACTCGTTTAGAGGGAAAAAAAAAAGAAAATTGCTACCTGGACTTTTATAAGTGGAAATAGTAAAAGGGCTTATAATAAACGAAAAAAAAATAAATGCGTGAGCAGGGGCGGCGGAGGGTTGATTTGGGGGGTGGAAAAGTTATGAAAAATTGTATCATTGGGATTTCTGGCGAAAGTTGACGTCGGACAAAAAAGTATCATATACAAAAGTTGTAGATCATGCAAAAATCTACAACTTTTGCAGAGGTCATTTTTTAACATCTCAAAATTTCCGAGAAAAATGCGAAAAACAGTTTTTTTCTGATTTTTCTTTTTTTATTTCTCATATCCGCTAAAATAATTTAATTTTCATGAAACTTGGTGAAAGTGTACCTTTTTCTGTCTTAAATAACCTAAAATATTTTTAGATACAAAAACCAAGAAGTTTCTGAGATATTCATTTTTTTCGGCCTGAAACACTTTTTTTTCAATGAAAAATTCTACTTAAAAAATCATCGTACAGAGTTCTGCCGGTAATCATTTTTTTCGTTTTGACATATACTTCTTGGTGAAATAAAAAAAATTATAATCACAGTTTAAAAACATGCTCAAAAATGTAAAAAAAGTGACTTGCAGTAATGAATTTTTCAGTAATTGTTGATAATTTATTTAAATTAAAAAAAAATCAAAAGCTGATTACACCATTCAACTGTACGGAAAAAAAAAACAAAAAAAAAACTATTTTTGTACAATAATGCTATAAACATAAGTCGAATAGTGAATAAATAAAATGAATAATATTTTTTTCCCTAGGATCAATTAGTGTACTTATTTTGTTTAAAGTTTAATGTATTCATAGATATACAGTGTGTCCAAGATAAAGATGGGATAGGCATTAGTATCTAGGAAACAGTAAAAGAAACGGGGTGGCTCAGATGAGAAAAAAGTTGTGTTTTTTATACCTAACAATATGCTGTTTAGAAAGTTTTAAAATTCCGGGTAGTTTCGGAGATATCTGGAAAAACCNCTTGGTTGTTTTGTATTGCTTTCTCCATGTTATTCATATCATGTCTTCTAAGTACCTATTTCATTAATCTTTTCTTGGTTGTTTTGTATTGCTTTCTCCATGTTATTCATATCATGTCTTCTAAGTACCATCTCTTGTTGTATTCTTATTTCTGTGTATTGTTTACTACTTTCTAAATTTTCTTGCATCTTCTTACACATTCCTCTTGATTTTTTTGTACTTCTTCTTTCAAATTTTCTTGTCTTTCTTCTATACGATTTACTACTCTTTCCAGTCTTTCTTCGAACTTCTTTTGTTTCGCTTTAAATTCATTTTTAAGTTCTTCATTCTTCTTATCGATTTTTTCACTCACTTTTGCAATTTCCCCTACTATTTCTGTCCATTTTCTATCACTCTCTTCCTTTTGTTTTCTATCTCTTTCTTCTAACTCCATTTTCAATTTTTCATGCTTTTCTTCCTGTGTTTTCTCTATCTCCTTCAATAGTTCATCCTGTTTCTTATCAGATTCTTCTTTTTCCTTCTTCTTTTCCATAATCGCTTCTTCCTTTTCCTTTCGTCTTTCTTCCTTTTGTTTTCTGTCTCTTTCTTCAATATCCTTCTTCTGTTCTTGAAATAGTTCCTTTAATATTCTTTCAATACCCCCGCTTGCTTCTTGTCTACTCACTTGTTGTTCCCCCCTTTCTTCCATTCTGGTCACTGTGCTTGCTTCTTCAGTACTATCCATATCCGAAGAACCGTCTCCTTCTTCACCCAACACCTTTCCACTGCGTAAATCCATTCTGTTGTTTCTTTTTTTTTAGATCCTGTTGATCGTATCACCCTGTATATTAACCATCCCTTTCTTTACTCGACAAAACCCTTATTTTTCTCGAAAACGCCCCACGTTGTCTGCGCCAATTTGTAACAATCTGTAGTCTCGACAATTTTGTGAAATTTATTTTACTTTAATGTTTTTAATTTAATTTCAATTTATAATGTTAATATGACAAATTGTTTAATTTTATGTATTGATCTTATTAAATTAATATATATA
The DNA here is from genome assembly GCF_000390285.2 of Anoplophora glabripennis. Classification (NCBI taxonomy): domain Eukaryota; kingdom Metazoa; phylum Arthropoda; class Insecta; order Coleoptera; family Cerambycidae; genus Anoplophora; species Anoplophora glabripennis. Next base: position 25,483 of record NW_019416829.1, read on the forward strand.
TATTTTTTTATTGGTACGATGTTAGATAAAATGTTTGTTAATTAAAGTTTAATTTGTTGAGCGCCATAATCTTTTCATAAATTAAATATATGCAATATTTACCTGTATTCTTACTTATCCTCTTTCAAGATGATTCTCTTTACCTCAGGGAAGCGATTCACTATATTTTTAATAATAATTTTAAATTTGTTTTATATTTTCCTTTTTTTATAATAAGGGAACTTTTATTCAAATCAATATTGAATTAATAGATGTTAAATTTTCAAAAAAATTTTTTTTCTTGATTTAAGAAAAACTATGAGGTTTGACACCTTTAAAAATTATTCTTGTTATTCTGTCTTGAAATTAAATCTGTTTTATCAAATNTAGGTGTTCTATAGAATTAAGGGCAGTTTTATTTCTTTTCACTTTTAGCTTTGTCTATTTACTACAGTCTTTTAATGAAAATTTATATATTTATCAAGCAGATGTCTTAATTTATTTTTTTACCATTTCTGCCTTACCTACGTAGTCTTTGGATGAAAAATTTTATATTTACTAACCAAATGCCTTTTTGGAAGTTTGGAACAAACTTTTCTTATTCTTTTCTCGAACGGGGCCTACTCTTTTTTGAAAAACATTCTCATACTTTTATATACAGGGAGTTTAAAAATCAAAGTACAGGGTGTTTATCTACTAACCAGCCGCGCGCAGTGCGGCCCGAGGTCCGAAGGCCCGAGAGAAAGGTCAAACTCCGCGTCAGTGAAGATTTTAAAATACGATCAAAATAACTCATTTAGAGGGGAAAAAAAGAAAATTGTTACCTGGACTTTTATAAGTGGAAATAGTAAAGGGGCTTATAATAAACGAAAAAAAAAATAAATGCGTGTGCAGGGGCGGCGGAGGATTGATTTGGGGGGTGGAAAAGTTATGAAAAATTGTATCATTGGGATTTCTGGCGAAAGTTGACGTCAGACAAAAAAGTATCAAATACAAAAGTTGTAGATCATGCAATAATCTACAACTTTTGTAAAGGTCATTTTTTAACATGACCTCAAAATTTCCGAGAAAAATGCGAGACAGGTTTTTTCTGATTTTTCTTTTTTTATTTCTCATATCCGCAAAAATAATTTAATTTTCACGAAACTTGGTGAAAGTGTACCTTTTTCTGGCTTAAATAACCTAAAATTTTTTTAGATAAAAAAATCAAGAAGTTTCCGAGATATTCATTTTTTTCGGCCTAAAACACTTTTTTCAAAGAAAAATTCTACTTAAAAAAATCATCGTACAGAGTTCTGCCGATAATAATTTTTTTCGTTTTGACATACTTTTTGGCGAAATAAAAAAATTTATAATCACAGTTTAAAAACATGCTCAAAAATGTAAAAAAAATGACTTGCAGCTATGAATTTTTCAGTAATTGTTGATAATTTATTTAAATTTAAAAAAAATATAAAAAACTGATTAAACCATTCAACTATACGGAAAAAATACAAAAAAAATATTTTGGTACAGTAATGCTATAAACATAAGTCGAATAGTGAATAAATAAAATAAATAATTTTTTTTTCCTAATATCAATTATTTTGTTTAAAGTTTGATGTATTCATAGATATACAGTGTGCCCAAGATAAGGATGGGATAGGCATTAGTATCTAGGAAACGGTAAGAGATACGGGGTGGCTCAGATTAGAAAAAAGTTGTGTTTTTTTATACCTAACAATATGCTGTTTAGAAAGTTTTAAAATACCGGGTAGTTTCGGAGATATCCGGAAAAACCCGAAATTTTGCAAAATTGTTTAATTTTTTCTGGCTTTATTTGAAAACGAATTTTAAAATAAATTACATATTTACAATGCCACTTTTTTCGCTCTATACAATGGCGTCAACATTTTTGCAATCCGACGTTTCGTCTTCGAGGGGCCATCATCGGGCTAATTTTTTTAAATACGTCGCTGCTATTTTTATGACAAAATCTGATCATTTTTAATTCTGAATTAGAGGATATTACTATGGTAATCGCTTAAAAAGTTTTTAGCTTGTTTTAACTATAATTTAACATTTTTCCTGAACGCTTTCAAAATATCTATTGGATGAAGTCATAACAGTATAAAAGTCAATACCGCATAAAATATCCAACAATTTTTTACTACTATTAGCAATACTAATTAGAAATAATAAAATATTTAATAAATTCGTATTCGTAAAAATTTTTATTGATAGCTAAAAATCTTTTTAAGCTATTACAATAGTAATATCATCTAATGCAGAATTAAAAATGACTAGATTTTGTCATAAAAACAGCAGCGATATATTTAAAAAAATTAATCTGATGATGGACCCTGGAAGACGAAACGTCGGATTGCAAAAATGTTGACGCCATTGGATAGAGCGAAAAAAGTGGCAATGTAAATATGCAATTTATTTAAAATTCGTTTTCAAATAAAGCCAGAAAAAAATAAATCGATTTTGCAGACTTTGCAGTTAATACTTTGTATTGCTGAAATCTCAAATCGTCCAGAGATAATTTAGCATTTGAGCATTTGTCATTCGACTTAGATGTTTATAGCAATCAGGGCCGTCTTAAGCGCCCAGGCGGGCGGGCCGCCATTTTTTCGAGGGCGGCCAAATATAGCTCATTGTAATGTATGTGTTAAAGTCAACTGCACATAATGTGCATCTTAGCTCTCAGTACTCACCTCACTCTCAGTGTCTCTGTCTTGCTCACACTGAATAGACGTTTCTTACGCTGTTTATTAAGCATAAAGAAATACTAGTTATGGACATTTACATTAATTTGGCACATGAGAAATTATATCTTTTATTACGATAAGTAAGTGCACGTGGCCTTAAAAACTTTTATTATTCTTATTTAGCAAGGAGCCAGTGGCCTTAAAAGGTAAAGTTTTATTTAATTTTTTCGAAACTTTTTGAAATTAAGAACTGAAATTTGGCACAATATTTAGTCGGATAAAGTTTCTTCTAAACAAGTATTTTTCGTCCTATTATAAGACGTTGAAATGAACTACCCCTTACACATTTTTCATTATATTTTTTTGGGGTAAATTTTTTCTATTAAAAAAAAAAAATAAGTTCAGGATCATACACATATATAGTCTTCATTTCAATCTCATTTGATTTTGCACATGGTAGTTTCCCATAATTTTCTACTGGATGAAAAAAAATTCAAAGAGGCAAGAATATTCCTAATAAGCGTTAAAAAGTTTTTTTTATCTAAAAAATGTACTTAAAATAGAATCTAATAAAAAATGTGCAGGTGGTAGTTCATTTCAACGTCTTATAATAGGACGAGGACAATAAAAAAATACTCGTCTAGAAAAAGCTTTATCAGCCTATATATAATCCCACGTTGGGCGCCATATTATAACAATCTGTTGTCTCGACAATTTTGTGAAATTTATTTTACTTTAACGTTTTGAATTTAATTTTAATTTATAATGTTAATATGATAATTTGTTTAATTTTAGGTATTGATCTTATTAAATTAACATTTTTTTATTGGTACGATGTTAGATAAAATGTTTGATCTAAAGTTAAAGTTTAATTTGTTGAGCGCCATAATCTTTTCATAAATTAAATATATGCAATATATACCTGTATTCTTGCTTATCCTCTTTCAAGCTGATTCTCTTTACCTCAGGGAAGCGATTCACTATATTTTTAATAATTTTATTTTTAATAAGGGAACTTTTATTCAAATCAATATTAAATTAATAGATGTTAAATTTTCAAAAAATTGTTTTTTTCCTGATTTAAGAAAAACTATGAGGTTTGACACCTTTAAAAACTATTCTTGTTATTCTGTCTTGAAATTAAATTTGTTTTATCAAATAATAAAGAAAATTCAGTTCATGTTTGACAATTAAATTATATTCCAATATTTAATGTAACAATGACTCTTCATATGAACATTACTTATATTAATTTAAATATTAACACAATCTTAATTATTTATGAGCTCTTTCTTGTATTAAATTGAATAATTCATTCAATTGTAAAATATTTTCTAAGTGCTTGTAATATTATTTACTGTTAATCTAAATTTTCTAAATTTAACCCCCCCTTGATTTTAATTTTTATTTCTTTTATTGTCAATTAATCAAAATATTTAATAATTTATTAAATAGGCCTTTGTTTATTAAGTTGCAACGTGTCAAATTATGCATGCAATATTTGTTTTCTACCTTTTTAATCCTGCACTGCTACGCCACTGTGATTGAAACTGATGACATTCCTTTGATTCTTGAACTGCTATTCCATTGGAATTGATATTGATGACATTTCTGGTTTAATACTCTGCTATGCTGGATTGCCGATCTTATTTTGAAATTCTTATCTTGATTCCTTGTTCCGCTCCAATCTGGACACTTTACACTAAATTTTTAATTCACTTGACTGTTTATTTAAAAATTTGAATTTATTCGCGGCACTTTCGCTGTTACTTTACTATTTCTTTCGTTGACACTACTGGTACTCTTCTTCTTTGTTTTCATGGGCTATTCAATCTGACAACTTTGACATCACCTTTCTTTTCTTCCCTAATTTTTCTTGGGTCTGTTACTATCAATAAATTTTTATATCTTCAATTGTTTTTCAGGAACGAGCAAGCTGACGTTTACTGTTTCGTGATCTGATACCTACTAAACAAATTTGACGTTGTTCCTTTTATATATGGACCTAAATTCGCCTGTCGTCTTGGCAACTGTCATTGTCAAATTTTCAAAAACTTTGGAGTCGGATTATGTAAATATGCGTTGAAATTACTTTGAAATACTAAAATTTTCATTTTCCTTGATCCCTGAACTTTCTTTTGATATGCTATATGACTGGATTTCTATGATTTACAACTTTCTTATACTATTATCTAATTTTCCTACATTACTACATAAATTCTTATAATGTCTCTACTCTAAGCATGTCCTTTCGAAATTTATACTCTAATGAACACTTCTTCACAATCTGTTATACTCTCACTATTTTTTTTAATACTGTATATTGTATTTTTTTTTAAGGTACGATCATTCCGTTATAGTTTTTGAAAAAGTTCACAATACAAGTCTTTTACCTTGCCTGGTATCTGTTGGTTTAGTCTTTGGACTCCAGTAAAACACCTGATATTTAAATGTCCCAGTTAAAACACTCTACACTCTTTTAATTTTCGTTTTTGTTCATGACTGGTCATTGCAAATGGGTTTTTGTTCAAAGTTTTTTTAAATTTTGGATATTAGACCAGTTATATGTATGGCAATTTTCTCAGGTATGATCACCTTTTTGTTTTATATTATATTTTACATTCATTTTTTACTAATAATGAAATTTTATTAGATCATCATCGTTTTTCGATACTTGTCAATTATAACTTTATTTCAAATTTATTCTTTATGCTACTAATTATTATTTAATTATGCTCGTTATCATTTGCATTTTATCCACTATGTTTCATCACAAGTTATTTAATATTTTAAACTTTATTAATAATGTTATTTTAATAAAATTTCATTGAAAGTTTGGTACCATGTTAACATTTTGTCTTAATCTTTTTAATTCTATAACTATCAGTTATTATTTATTAATTGAATCTGAATTTCTTTATTAAAAGTTAGTTATTTAATTTTTAAAATCTTCCAATCCAATACAGTTTTTCTATTAATAGGTAATTTAACACCTCATGTCATTCCAGTTTCAGTTGTATTGTTGGTTGCATAATTTGTGCATATTTCAATTTCCCCCCTTGTTTTAAAACTTTTTTCTGTCTACTGAAAAAATTTTCAAACAACAACAATTAATTTGTGTTAGTGTAAATTAAATGTTGTACTTATATAAATGAGTGATGTTGAATATTCCCCTCGTTTTCCCTGTATGTGGCTCTATTAGTTCATAACTATTTTGTCCATTTTCAGTGTTTATTACATATGGTCCCTCATACGGTAGTTGAAATTTTGCACAAACATCTCTCTGTCTATTAGGAGCTCTTAATGAATTTACAATAACAAAATCACCTTTCTTAAATGTGGTTATGGGTTTGTTATTTTTGATTCGTCTATTGATTGTTTTGTCTGCACTTTTGTGAAGTCGGTTTTGTATTTGTTCTATTATGTGAATGTAATTTTCATGTCTGTCTGTTATCCAAGGTCTTTCTGGTTTTTGTCCAGTCATCAAATAAATAGGTTCTTTGTTTGTTGTTTGATTAGGCACGTTATTAATATAAAAGTTGACCTTTTCTAAATTTTCCTCCCAAGTCATATGATCTTGATACACTAATATTCTTAAAAATTTATTTATTTCTTTTACATATCTTTCACACGGATTTGAGGATGGTTTTCTTATACTCGTATATCTTGGTTTGATCTCTAATTTATTTAAGAAATTTTGAAACTTAGAATTTTGAAAATAAGTGGCATTGTCGAGTATACAACTCTTTGGTTTTCCGTATTGATTTATAAATTGTGTTAAACATGTCTGTACTGTCTTTGTTTTAGTCTTCCTACATGGGTAAGTTTGTATAAATTTTGAAAATATGTTCACAATAACGAAAATATGTCGGTTACCTTTGTCGTTAGTAATCAAATTTGAAATGAAGTCGATTGCGATAATGTCAAGTGGTTTGTCTGCTATTATTGATTTTGGATATCCTGTATTATGTTTATTTTTTTCCTTGCCTAATTGACATAAATTGCAAGTCATGAGTTCGTGTTTTGTTAGTTGCCTGTCTTTCTTACAATAATATGTCTCCCTAAATATTTTCCAAGTCTTGTCTATTCCTATATGTCCAAATTTGTTATGTAACCATGTGTCCAAACAATTTGTCTAGCTAATGTCTCTGTTATAACAAATAATTCCTGGTCATTTATAATTTTGATATAAATGTCTTGTAATAAAGTTAATTTCGATTTTTGTTCAACTGTCAAGTTAATTTGGTCTTGTTTTACAGTTGTTATTGAACAGATTCCGTCAGTGTCAGTCAAAATATTGGTATTCATTCTTACGATTCTTTCACTCTTGTCAGTATTGTTTATCTCATCCATTCTCGTTAATGCATCTGCTACTTTGTCAGTCCTGGTATGTATCTGATATCAAAGTCGTATTCTTGTAACAATAATGCCCACCTATGAATTCGGTTATTCCCATATTTATGTTTTAGGATTGAGGTCAGTGATTGGTTGTCGGTTTCTATAAAAAACTTTTTTCCTAGTAAATAGAATCTTAATTTGTTTATGCAGAAAATTATACTGGCTAGTTCTAACTCACTTACACTGTAATTACGTTCACGTCGTCTTGTGATTCGTGAAATAAATGAAATGGGTATTTCTTGGTCATTCACTTTTTGTACTAATACGCCAGCGAATCGTAGTTTCGAAGCGTCTGTACGTAAAGTAAAAGGTAAGTCATAGTCTGGATGGAAAATTTTTAATTTTTGTATAAATGTGTGTTTTATTTTGTTAAATGCTTGTTCTTGTTCGTCTGTCTATGTCCACATTGTGTCTTTTCGTAATAGTGTAAGTAAGGGTATTTCCAGTAGTGTTATGTCTGGTACTAGTCTCTTAAAATAATTTATTAGTCCCAAAAATCCTCGTAATGTTTTTAAATTTGTCGGTCTGGTGTAATTTTGTATTGTTTCAATTCTTTCTTCGTCCATCTCTATTCCAGTATCGTTTATTTTGTAACCTAAGTATTTAATTTCTTTTTGAATGAATTCACATTTGTTAATGNTCATCTGTCTATGTCCACATTGTGTCTTTTCGTAATAGTGTAAGTAAGGGTATTTCCAGTAGTGTTATGTCTGGTACTAGTCTCTTAAAATAATTTATTAGTCCCAAAAATCCTCGTAATGTTTTTAAATTTGTCGGTCTGGTGTAATTTTGTATTGTTTCAATTCTTTCTTCGTCCATCTCTATTCCAGTATCGTTTATTTTGTAACCTAAGTATTTAATTTCTTTTTGAATGAATTGACATTTGTTAATGTTTATTTTTAAACCTCCATCGTCTAAAGCTTTTAAAACAATATTTAAATGTTGGATGTGTTGCTCTACATTTTGAGAAAAGATTAAAATGTCGTCTATGTAATGGATAACAAAATCATCATATTTGTTTAAGATTTGGTGTAACGCTTTGACTAGAGCGGCACATGCACTTTGCAAGCCAAAAGGTACCACAACAAAATTGAACACTTCTCCATCAATCATGAATCCCGTGTATTTACGGCTGACTTCATGAAGTGGAATTAACCAAAAGCTATGCTTGAGATCTAATTTTGAAAAAACATTTGCCTTTGTAATTCGGCCAAGAATTGCATCTATAGACATTGGTGATTCATACTGAGGTATGGTATATTTATTGATATTTCTAGCATCTAAACAGAGCCTTATTTCACCATTTTTTTTCTTTACGACTACNATTTCTGGTTTAATACTCTGCTATGCTGGATTGCCGATCTTATTTTGAAATTCTTATCTTGATTCCTTGTTCCGCTCCAATCTGGACACTTTACACTAAATTTTTAATTCACTTGACTGTTTATTTAAAAATTTGAATTTATTCGCGGCACTTTCGCTGTTACTTTACTATTTCTACTACTTTGAAATACTAAAATTTTCATTTTCCTTGTTCCCTGAACTTTCTTTTGATATGCTATATGACTGGATTTATATGATTTACAGCTTTCTTATACTATTATCTAATTTTCCTACATTACTACATAAATTCTTATAATGTCTCTATTCTAAGCATGTCCTTTCGAAATTTATACTCTAATGAACACTTCTTCACAATCTGTTATACTCTCACTAATTTTTTTAATACTGTATATTGTATTTTTTTTAAGGTACGATCATTCCGTTATAGTTTTTGAAAAAGTTCACAATACAAGTCTTTTACCTTGTCTGGTATCTGTTGGTTTAGTCTTTGGACTCCAGTAAAACACCTGATATTTAAATGTCCCAGTTAAAACACTCTACACTCTTTTAATTTTCGTTTTTGTTCATGACTGGTCATTGCAAATGGGTTTTTGTTCAAAGTTTTTTTAAATTTTGGATATTAGACCAGTTGTATGTTTGGCAATTTTCTCAGGTATGATCACCTTTTTGTTTTATATTATATTTTACATTCATTTTTAACTAATAATGAAATTTATCATTATCATCGTTTTTCGATACTTGTCAATTATAACTTTATTTCAAATTTATTCTTTATGCTACTAATTATTATTTAATTATGCTCGTTATCATTTGCATCTTATCCACTATGTTTCATCACAAGTTATTTAATATTTTAAACTTTATTAATAATGTTATTTTAATAAAATTTCATTGAAAGTTTGGTACCATGTTAACATTTTGTCTTAATCTTTTTAATTCTATAACTATCAGTTATTATTTATTAATTGAATCTGAATTTCTTTATTAAAAGTTAGTTATTTAATTTTAAAATCTTCCAATCCAATACAGTTTTTCTATTAATAGGTAATTTAACACCTCATGTCATTCCAGTTTCAGTTGTATTGTTGGTTGCATAATTTGTGCATATTTCAATATAT
>NW_019416829.1:36690-66023 GCF_000390285.2 Anoplophora glabripennis
CTCCGACATTGACGTGTCTACCGGTCGAAACATGCCAAAATAACAGGGTATTGAAAATCAATTACCACATAGGTAATTTTTAGTAAAATTAATTGTAAATAATTAATTCAGTCAAAAAGTATTGTTGTCCGACAAATTTCAAGCCGCGTTTTTTCGGTCCGACAGCTGAAAATCGGAATTTTCACGGGGTATGATAAATCGATTACCACATGTCGGACAAAAATATATCCGCAAATCGTCAGTCCGACAAAAAATGACGAAAAAAATTTCTTAAAAAATGTGCACGTGTATTTATAATTTCTAATAAGGTATTTTCATGTATTAAGCAAAATTCCATATAAATATACAATACAGGGTGTTTCAGAAAGACCTCCCGTAAATAAAGGGGTGATAGTACGACAAAAAATGAGAATTTTTTGTCTTATGAGCTATATGTGTCTATATTTTCGAGATACAGAGTGACAAAATAAAATTTGTTAAATAACATTTTTATGAAAATTTCCAAACGGTGCGAAATATTTTTATGAAATTTGGTATTCCGAGGTTTTTAAGGATGCCAAATACGATGGTCAAATTATTTTTTGTATATTTCTTAGAGGGCGCTAGTTATGCTACACTCTTATTTCATATTAAGTTCTACTTTTTTTAATATTAGGTTTTTTACCATTCGGACTCCAATTTCTAATGTACAATTTTATTTTCTAAAAGTTCAAGCTTACTTTGAGAAAAATCACTTATTTTATAGTGTAATATTGTAAGAGTTTAATTAAAAGTCTTTTTTCTCGAAAATCGCCCACATTAGGAAGTTCTAACAAGAGTACATTATTTTTAGAAAATAAAATAGTACAATAGAAATTGGAGCCCGAATGGTAAAAAACCTAACCTTAAAAAAATAGAACTTAAAATGTAATAAGAATGTAGCATAACTGTATCCTATGAAATATACAAAAAGTAATTAGACTAGCGTATTTGGCACCCTTAAAAACCTCGGACTACCAAATTTCATAAAAATATTTCGCACCGTTTGGAAATTTCCATAAAAATGTTATTTAAAAAATTTTATTTTGTCTTTCTGTATCTTGAAAACAAGAGGAGATAGACATATAGTTCATAAGACAAAAAATTGTCATTTTTTGTCGTACTATCACCCCCTTTATTTACGGGAGGTCTTTCTGAAACACCATGTATATATTTTTCGTTTTATTCTTGTAATTGTAAATCTCTATATGCTCAATTTAGCCAAATAAATATCGAGAAGAGAATTAAAAGATTTCAAAAAAGTATGTATGGTGTAAAAAAATTATGCACAAAAGTTTTGGGATTTTCTTTTAGAAAAATAGGAAAATTTNAGATCATCATCGTTTTTCGATACTTGTCAATTATAACTTTATTTCAAATTTATTCTTTATGCTACTAATTATTATTTAATTATGCTCGTTATCATTTGCATTTTATCCACTATGTTTCATCACAAGTTATTTAATATTTTAAACTTTATTAATAATGTTATTTTAATAAAATTTCATTGAAAGTTTGGTAACATGTTAACATTTTGTCTTAATCTTTTTAATTCTATAACTATCAGTTATTATTTATTAATTGAATCTGAATTTCTTTATTAAAAGTTAGTTATTTAATTTTAAAATCTTCCAATCCAATACAGTTTTTCTATTAATAGGTAATTTAACACCTCATGTCATTCCAGTTTCAGTCAGTCAGTTGTATTGTCTTCTCCCAGCCCTTCTTCAGATTCTTCGGATCAGGAGGTAGAACGAACACCGCCGTACTTTGGTTCGACCGCCGCATTCTCGGTGGATAGAGCAGCTGCGGGGTGGTCAGGACAAATCGACAACCGTGAGGGGGCGATTCACTTCCTAACTCCTCGGCCAACTGTCGATCCAGACGAACCGGTTTCTACTAACTCCCTCCAGGTGCCGAAGGAGGCGACTGAGAGGTCCCAGCAGGCGTCCCAACGGCTTTTGCGGCGTGACGCGGCTACGTCCTATGCGTTACGACCCGAAGTGCGTACGGAAACACCCCCCGCCACGTCACCAATCAGGCAAGAGGAGCGATAACGCGACAATATATTGACATACCTAAAGAAATATACTGGTTTTTAACGACTGCGCAGCCACACGGAGTATGCAATAAAAGGGGATAGAAAAGACGGCCATTTTTATCTACTCTCTTCATCTTTTCCTAAATTTAAAGTGACGTGAAGTTGTTTTCTATATGTTCTATTGTTTATTGAATTACTTTTGAGGTTATTATTTTCGCGATTTTCCTATTTAAACAAGATAAAAGTGTTGTTTTTATATTAATTTAGTGTTATTGACTTTTAAGGATTATATTTTCTGAATTAAAAAAATGTCGTGTTTTGTTAAAAAGCTGCAAAAAATATGAACGATTTTTACCTGCAAATTCAGAAGTTACTTTTCACCGGTATGTTTCACATTCTTATATTTTTTGTTTGCTTTTTATACTGAAGTTGTGTTTTTTTCTATAGATTTACTATTCTCTTTACTATTTTTTGTTTGCTTTTTATACTGAAGTTGTGTTTTTTTCTATAGATTTCTTAAAAATGATAAAAGATTTCGTCAATGGCTTGGAATGGGATGAAAGCATTACATGGTCAAAAACTATTTTGTTTATTTGTTGGGATCATTTTGACAAAGATGACAAAACAACAAAACTGGTACGCTGACACAGAAGAGGCCATTTCTTGTATTAAAGAGGGTAGCGACGAAATTAAACCTTTACCGTCAACTTCAAAAAGTACTGGACCTCTGCCGTCTGCTTCAAAAGTCTCTGAAATTTCACCACCAATTTTAAAAGTGCCCCAATATTTGCAAGCAATATTACTACCTATTATTACTAATAATACATGTTAATTTACTCTTTCCTTTTATTTTATTCAAACTCCAAACTTACCTATTAATTAAAATAAAATAATATTTAATAGTCTTAATTAATGTTCAGTCTTCCTTAGCAGGACGTCACTTGTATTTATTTACTGATGAGCAATTGAACTTCGCCTTTTGGGTACACTAGATTTTTTTTCTGTATATTTTGTATTACTAGTTTTGTAATTTAATCTCTGACAAGTTTACAACAAAGTTGCTAAATTAATGTTTCTTCGCAAAGTTATGTGACCATTACAGCTTTCTTGCAAACCGACTGTAAAAACTTTTACAATTTTACGATTTCATTATTTGTATATGATAGCAATGTTGCAGCAATTTTATTTTGCTTAGTTGACACATATTTAAACTGATTTCAGTTCTTAAATAGTTTTAAACTAAAATTCCAAGTTTGATAAATACATATCTTACATTTGCATTTGCCGCCCACAAAATTTTCGGGTAGTTTAGTGTTTCCACACTAAATAAATTTTGAGTTGGCAATGAGTAGATAAAAATGGCAGCCTCGGATGTCGGATGTCTCTCTTGCGCAGTATATTTCTTTAGGTATGTGTTTATATTTAGCACGAGATTCCACGGGAATAGCACGCGGAAATGCCACACTGTGACGAAACTACTGGACTGTCATTTTGCCTATATAAACGGCAATCGCTCAGACGTGTGCGAGAGAGATGGAGCTAGTAAGGGCTTAAGCTTCGTAACAGAATTTCGACTGCAGCGCGCTACATTTAATTCAACCAGTCAGCTAACTATACTCGATTCCTTACCCCTTTTTTCTGTTGGGACGTATTCAAAGACTTTATAAAAATAATATAGAGCAAAATACAAAATAAATCATTTTTTCCAGTAGGGTAGGTATGTAAAAGGGTTTATAGCAGTACAATATTTGAATTGTTTTAGCTATAATATTCCAAATAGTTTTTATAATGCCTTATTTATGTATTTCTCCATTTATTTTCCTCATATTGTAAACTCGACCGGTTAAAATTACTGCAAGATCTTCTGACGTAGTTTCAAATATTTCATATTTTCTTGCTTTGCTGAACTGTATAAATTGGAACTATGTCGATGCTTTCTTCGTTCAACATATTATTTGAAGAGAATTTTTGCTAAGCACATTTCAGTTAAAACTTTTTCGTTATATTCGGTTTGATGTTAAAAAATAATTTGAAGAGTAACACATTTAAAAGCGGCAAAATTTGGACGTTAAAATGACATTTTATTTTGAGGATGGGGGAAAATAATATAATCTAATAAGTTATCATCGGAGACAACTGTACTTGGTCATTATTTGTTCGTACCATCATAACTTCTTTCCTACCTATGAAATTTAATTTTTTCTCCACTTAAATGTCTCTTAACGTAATTTATCGCATAACACGATTGCACCATATTAGTTTTTACGAATTTTTCACATACACTAACTAAATCACACAAAAATTCAAGAAATCAATCAATAATGTCAATACATGACATTTGCTTCAAAGTTTGTTTATGGCATTTTGTAACGGTATACCTGTGTACCATCATTTGTTTTACCGGTATTTGCCTCAACTAGCTTCATCTGCCTTGCACCCATCAGCGCGATTGACCTCTCTTTCTAGGGCCAGTCCATAGTTTACTAGGTCTATGGACGACACGGACACGCATTTGCCGCGTAGCCAGATGTTGACTTCGTTGAGTAGTGAGGATTCGAACGGGCAGGGCACGTCTATCAGTGTAAATGGTCTAAGGTTTAGTCATTACAGGCTGTGGAAAACATAGCCCTCCGCACGGCCACCGACGCGCCCTGCAGATGGATTCTGTGCACTGTAGAATTCCACATATCGATACAAATCAACACCACCCACCTGTGCCTTCTTTCTACACCGCTCTGCCCTTTCCCCGTCTTAGGCCGGTGTCCCATGCATCCGAATTCCGACGATACGAAGGTCCGAAAGTGTTCCTATTGGTTAATATATATTCAAATTTTTACCGCTCATTTCCATCCGAAATTTGNTAATATTTTATTTATTTTTTCTTTGGGAAAGGGATTCTTTCAATTTTTTTGTCCGTCATTTTTTATTACACTTTGCTGCTGTGCCTATCGCCGACTGCGTGGTTTGGCTTTTGTAAGGTCAGGTTTTAAAGTGGACCAGTTTCCAGTGCCGTGCAGAAGTATTTTTAAATCATTTTCGAATTACTTTTTTATTTTTTTTTTACAAAACTGTATTTGTAGGAGTCCCCTGTACATTCAAAATTTTTTTTGGATAAGTTCTGAATCACCCTGTGTAACTTGGCGTTATGGATATTGGTTAAATAAATTTGATTTATTTTATGTGTAACAAATACTTTACGAGCGACCCCCTCGTTTAGAGCCGAAACTACGAGATAGTAGACACACTATACAGGATGTTACATTTCGCTTCTCACTACAAGGATCTTGGAAACCGTAAGAGATACGAAGTAGCTTAAGTAGAGGTAAAGTTACATAATCAGGGGACCAATATTATGCCTCTAAAAAATCAAGGTTAACATGATTAGTTTTCGAAATATTTGATTTCAGCCTTGTTAGATGTGATATTGAAAAAATGAGAACACTTTCTCATGACAACATGTTGCCCTCTATCGAATGGCATAATCAATTTTTATATGTAACGTTTCGTTTCTCCAGGACTATCTTCACTTTTTCAATACGACCCTGGAACGTTTTTTGCAAGCCTTCATGACCCCCAATACTGTACTGCCTCAGCCCGAACCAGATTCAGACGTTTTGTCTCGAAAAATTCATCTTCAACGTATTCGTTCCAAATTTATCTATTTTTTACATTTTTATGTTATTGAATTATCGTACATTCTAAGTGTCCTTAGACCCTGTGAAATCCACGTAGTTATTTAAACTATTACCATCACACATTACAATAAAACATTATTAGAGTTTTAACCCCGTGCTCAAAGTTATTTCTAGGTTTCTCGAGTACTCAAAATTCAAACAAATTTCGATCCAATTTTTTTCAGGATATTCATACAGATACATCTGACATACTCTTTCACAGTTGCGGTTACAGGTTTAATAAATTCTGATCATATTATGCTTATCTTCATTTTCAACATTTGCCAAAACGGAAACGTTTTTGAACATTTACTGTAATAATTTTTTAAAGTACAATATTTATTTGGAGTTTTGGTTGTTCGTATGCATTTTTAAGAATTAATTTGTTATAATGAAACTGAAATTTTAATAATATTTTAATTTTGACAATACTATCGAATTATGACGAGGTGATGGAGATTAAAACTCTAAATAATGTTTTATTGTAATGTAATGGTAATACGTATTTTAAATAACTAGGTGAATTTCATAGGGTCTAACGACACTTGGAGAATAATAATTCAATAAATATAAAAATCGAAATAAAAAAATTTCGATACATTTGAAATGAATACCTACATTGAGGCTGAAATTTTCGTCTGAATCTGGTTCGGGCTGTTGATGATGGTCCTGGAGAGACAAAACTTTACATATACAAATTGATTATGCCATTCGATAGAGGGCAAAAGGTTGCCATGCGATAGTGTTGCTTAAAGGCTGAAATGAAACGAAAACGGATTTCCAAAATTTAATTATTTATCATGTTAACTTTGATTTATTAGAGGCATAATGTTGCTCCCCTGATTTTGCAAGTTTGCCCCCATTTAAGCTACTTCGTACTCTTACCGTTTCCGAGATCCCTGTAGTGAGAAACGAATTTGTAACAGTGTGTATACACATTATTTTCCTTTTTATATTATCTAGTATTTTTTTTAACTACACTTGAAAAATGTATATTCAAAATGTATAAATAGGTAAGAACTATATATCACGGTTATATTTAGATGTTGGCTTTTGTCATGTAAGAATAACAAGAATAACAAGAATAAAAAATATTTCTTTGAATGATTATATTATTTTTTATACGACTGCCTTGCAAAAGGGGGTTTTGCGCACGGAAAACACGCTTTGAAAACGGTATTTTGCACACGCCGTGTGCTAAACATTTTGCACACGGTTATGTCATCTTTGCACACGCGTCTCCAGATTGTGATTTTTGTTTGATGTTGTCACCCAAATTGTCACGAAAAAAAAATTGATTTTTGTGGTCTTTGTTTGCAGTCGTATAAAAAGTATCGTAAAAAACTCGTTTGAAAACCTCTTTACACACGAGCGAGACATATTGGTGAACCGAGCCGAAGGCGAGGTCCACAAGTCGAGCGACTCGTTTTCAAACCTTGTTGTTTAATATACTATAATCATTGCATCAGGTATGTGTTTTCAATTAATAATATTTAGACACACCATTTCTTATTTTTTTTAGAGAATTATTAAATGCTGGTTTGTGCTCAAGGCTAACCGGGCCATGTAGCCTTACAGTGGTTGTTTCTTATCTAGATTTCCAGAATCACATTGTTTGACTTGATTTTATAGGATTTTAGGATTTTTTTTAAATTAATTTAAATTATGTACCATGCTTCATGTTCGGTGTACTTTGAGTCTACGTCAACATAAATATAAAAATTATATAATTTAGGAACTAAGAACTTCCTGTGCAATATATTAAGTTATCTGTTTTTGAACTATATCTATGGGAACTCCTTCATTACGAGTATTTTTGGAGTATACACTTTTCTAATATTTTCAAAGAATATGTATTACGTAACTATTCTATGTAAACAACAATTCTGCCCGTAAGGAAAGCAATACCTACTTCATAATACTTGGTTCTACTTAGGGGCTGTTAGTTCCTAAAGCCGGATTTGTCTTCGCTGGATATACCTAAACAGAAATCCCTGCACATCCTGCTTTGTTCTCATCCGCAGAAGCTTTCACGATACAGATTTTTATGCACCGATAAGCCCTCCAACATATTCATACCGGTAAAAGGAGACGCGAGGGCATCATAATTTCCCATCAAGCAAGGGCAGCAGTTGATGCTGTTTTAAAATTTATTGCGATGGATGCCACCTGTTCCTTTCGCCAGAAATTCGCACACAAATAATGCGAGATCGCTCGCCCGAGGCAGGTGCGTCCGAAGATCTTTTGTGCTCTGAGTAGATTATAAATTTTAGTATTTTGTACTGGAGGGACTACTAATAAATTTTAATTATTTTGGAATAGTATTTTCTACTAGCCGGTATGAGACGTGGACTGGAGCATGAGAGTATGAATTCGTTCTTTCCTTAACTTTTCGAATTTTTTTATTGAGCCTCACAACTATGTTGTGAACCATGATAAATTTCTGAAGCAGTATAAGATAATTAAGTATCTAAAATGCTAAAAAATTTTGGGGGGATTTTAACAATAAAATTTAAATACTAAAAACATTACCTACAAAATATCATGGTTTTTTTAATTATATTATGAAAATAATACCCGATATTAGTTACTTGAAAATAGTTATTTTTGATGCTAGATTACGAATATTTTTGCATTCGAGAATCAACACTCAATCGAGAATGCAAAACAATTTCGCAATCGAGTATCAAACAACATTTTTCTCTAAAACTGTATCCCACAGTTAAAAAATTGCTAAAATTGAGAAGAGAAAATTTACATTCAATTTATTTCATCTACAATTTACTGCAGTTGTTTAATATCAAGCATTCTTCGACTCGTCGGTAACGATAGCAAAGCAGAATCAAGCTTTTGTAAACAATCAACAATAAATCTATTAAGAAAACACGTGTTTTTTAAGCCTTGAGTTGGTGGCAGTTTATTCAATACCTAATTTTACAATTGGGGCTGAATAAAAGCATGACATGTGATAAAGTGATGAAGAAGATCCCTGAAGCATCGAAAAGTGAAATTTTTGGGCTTATTCCCAGCAAATCGATCAGGCAATATGAATCTGCTTACAAAGACTTTTTGGAATGGTATAATTCTAAGAAATTAAAAAATATATGTGAAAGACATGGGATATTTTGAATATAAAATTAAGAGAGTGCACTCGACAACGTCATGATCTGTATATTCCATAGATTTGACAGTATAGCATGGATTGAGCTAAAAGCGACTTTCTGTGCATTGCAGCTGTTCCAACATGAAATGCAACAGCGGCAGTGATTTGCCCTATATGACGTGATCTAGGATACAAATCGCTTCACCTTGATGTAAAAACAAACTATTTCTGATTATGAAATTTACTTTTTTGGTAGTAACACAACAAATAAAAAAATTACTGTCAAATCTATATGGAAAATACGCAATAACACTGGATAAAATGATAATGAATAAAACAAATCGCGCGTGATAAGCTTTGCAAATGTCGTGACGCGAGACTAGTTTCATCTCACTTTACATCTTGGCCCGTTACCTCTCTCTCTGCATGCCATCCATAGTATACTGTCGAATCGATGTTATTACATTTTTAAACTTTATTATTAATTTTATACATGATTGGTTCTTGTCTCTTTCAAAGTGCTCTCCTCCCCTATTCACACACTTTTCTCAGCGGATTTTTAACAAAAGCGGATATTGAGAAATTCTTACAAGAGGCACCAGATGAAGGCTTCTTATTAATGAAGGTGAGTCAATTCATTCACTATTTTTATAGATTTGTTGATAAAGTATTTATATTATTTCAGGTCAGGTCATTATTTTAATATTTGGCATTTGGACAATAGGTACCTATGGGACATGTAGAAGAAACGAACTATTGAATTTAACATGATACTGAGGATCAGGATTCAATTATTATTGTAAAAATCAAAGATTCGTCATTTTAAATTTTGCCTATATGACGCCGAAAATATTATACTTTGGGTATACATTACCAACCGCAGAATTTTTATTAGATATGTCATTGGAAAATGTGTAAATTAGGTTATTGGTATTAATAAAATTAGAAAAGAATTTGCAATATATTTAAAATTACTGGAAGCAGAGAACTACACTGGTAATTGCTTTCAAAGATCATCTACTATACCGCTAGCTGATTCTGGAGCTGATTTCGAAAGTCTTTGCGTAGAGGTGTATTGAAGAATCAATTCAGAAAAAAATTAAAATTTTTAATCTGCTCCCAAATCTGATGCTTCTTCAATAATTATCCGGTACCTTAACCAAGAAACTATTGCAGTGTGTACTTATCATCCTCGATTTGAATCAGTTTTCATAATTGTATAACTACTTGCGACTTAAATTTGTACGTTGAAAGAAATGATTAACTGTTAAATTGACTCCATTAATTATATTATTAATGACTGATGATTAAAATCTGTTTTTTCTTGATAATAGTAAATTAACTTATGAACTGATTCTATTATCTATAATTTCATTGATTTTTGTAGGTGGATGTAAAAGATATGTAGACAAAAAAAACTGTTATTTTGACACTTAAAAAGTATCATGTAAAAATGAACTTTTAATGACAGATTTCGAAAAATATAATTATTGGAAAAATATAATTATTAAAGTCTCTCATGGACATAAGACGCAAAATTGTGCAAATTGATAATAGTTTAGTTAAAATTTAATAGATGATGTCTCATTTGGTGCTACCATTTATCTCCCTTAGAGTAAAAACTCTATACAAGTGCATAGAGTCATCACGCAAAAATTCAGCCGTAGTTTTATTGTTCTTGGAGTTACCGGAATGAATTAATAAAAATTTGGCAACAAAAAGATTTCTCGCTAGTGAACAATTCAAGGAGTAAAATAGTTTCAAGTCGAATAAGAAACGTTATTCGTACACCTTACGCCTTGTTAGCAAAACAAAATACTATTTTACTCAAGAATTTTCGCAAAGAATTCATATCTTACGAAGACAATATATTAGAAACGATCGTTATCGTATTAGTAAAATCACAATTACTGCTGTTGCTATGTCACTATCTATGTCACTAACGTTATCTCTGCTATCAATTCAAGATATAAGTGGTAATATTTTAACTGCAGTAATCGCTTCTTGCAGAAGTACTTTTACGTATCCTAATTTAAGAATTGTATTTTGTACCACATAAACTTTTATATCCTTCCAGTGGTATTTAGCCATTCCTGGATTTGGCTTTTTCTTTTTATAATAATTATATTGCATTTTATCACCATGTCGTTATATTCAACATGCCCTCGATTACCATACTGATATGTTGATAATTTTTCTATTCGTAGACTATGGCACATTATTCATGACAATGGTTGTACCAGTTTTGATAGATAGCAACCATTTTTCAAATGCCCCACTACCCATATTATTATAGCAATTTTCTGTTTATTGCGATTCGAACACATGTAAACCATTATTCAAATTTCCATTTTCACTTTCAATCTGTATATTATTATTAATCTTCGTCCTTTCCAAGAAAGTGCCTTTAATGCTGTAGAAAATCTATCTAAAAATGCTACTTGTCTGTTATTAATCTCAGTCAAACCATAGACCGCATGTGCTTTATTTATCCATGTTTCGTCGAAATCTTAGATTTTCGTTTTCGATGTACGACGCTATTACACTTTCTAGATACGATTTCATTATAACAAACTAAGGTTTATTTCGTGCATAGTACGCAATAAAACCGTTTGGGACACGCTAGTAAAAATTTTGCCATCTAAAACTGAAGCTTGAATTTTCTTTAATGTTGACAGTTCATTATTATCAAAATAGGCTCCGTAGATCGAATATTTAACGTCATTGTCAATAATTTTAATTTCTTTTGTATGTTTACACTTTCACAACATTTAATACAAGAAGATCATCTAACAGACACTTCATAAATAATTACGCGTTCCCATCATTGTGTTTCACTATCAAATTCTTGATCTGTTAAATTGGCTCATTTACAGCTATCCTGACGATTGCCCAGTAACATTCGCATGTAATCAATTTTTAAAAACATGTCGGAATAATTAAAACATGAAAATAATAACAGTTCTCCCATTTGCACGCATATGACACGAAAGAGAAAGTCTAAGCTGGACACTAACACTTCGAGAAATTAAGCTATACGCTGGTCGTCTCTTTTTGTACGCGATAAACTCATATTTATCAGTACACTCTCTCTGCAAATTTATCACTACATTACATTTTCCATGGATAGAATCCACTAAATTATTTTATGAGATTAAGATCTAAAAATTATGGTTTGATTTGCTGCTTGCTATTTTGAAACTGTGGTACAGATGCCTACTTTGTTTTCGTTAAGGTACATTATATTCTATAAGACGCGTTCCAAGTATTACAGAGATTTAACGTTTAGTAATTCTACCTCTAATATTAAGGGAGATATGATCAAGAGAGTGTGCCTTAAGCGTAATATTAGACCACAGACAAAATAGCTACGCAATATTAAACAACGATTTGATTACCCCTGTGCGTTGCTTAGTAACTAACAATAACACCTTTCTTGTAATATTATATTTAGTCAGCTCCTTCATGCCCGTTTGCACCGACATTATCCTAAGAACAACTTAATAAAGTTGTTCTTAAAATTAAGTTATACTTATTTTTTTTAGAGCATTGCACGGACGGATCATAAACTATACTTAGCAAAGTACGTCTATGTATTGGTAACAACGCAGAAATTTAGTAACTTTCATTATTTTATGTTAGGTATTTTAGTTCTTGCTGATTTTCTTCAGTTTGTTACATGGACTTATGAAAAATTAGGTTAGGTTTCGGTGTTCAGTTTGTCGTGTCATGTCTATGGTGTTTGTTGTAAATGGAATATACAATAATATATGGTTGTTGTTGATGTTAACCAAAAGACTAGTTATCAGAGATAAAATAAAAATAATGATTTCCTCAAGATTCTAGTACTTCTTTTATTCTAGTACTTCCTCTATCAACGGTAAAATTCGCAGACAAGTATGTTTTGTAAGACGAAATATTTTATAAAAATTCAATTCGTCCATTATATGAAAATAGTCAGATCTTGTATAATTTAATCTGGGAATCCCAAAATCTATAATTTCCAAAACATCTAAATCATCTTCAAATATGTCATTCAATCGAATATCCACAATACTTTTTTACAATTACCTACGTTAATACCACACACATTAACACTAACCATTTTATTTGCACTTTCCGTGTTTTTTTCTTTGAAATTTTAGTGTTTTGCGCACGCTCCAAGTCTGTTTGAATAAAGAACTTCATAAGTCGCTGTCAAACTGAGGCTTAAATTTAAGAATCTGTTCCCATACTTAAGAAGATCTTAACGTATGGTGCAATACAAAAAGCTTACTTCAGCATTTCTAATTTTTAAGTTATGCTCATTAACTTCGGTGCAAACGGGCATCAATGAATAATAAGCAACCAGCAACTAGCAACTGGCAATAAGCGATAATAATAAATATTAGGTTCAGTTCTCACATCAAAGTAACATATTTCACCATTTAAAATAATACAATCTCTGACTGTTAGTCGGTTTTTCCTTTTTTATTATAATTATAGTGTTTTTAGATTTATGTGGTTAATATGGTAATTTTTATTTGCTATTATTATCATTCTAAATTAATTAATAATAGGTACACAGCCGACATCATACTATGAGCATACAGGGTACAACGTAATTTGCACATTTGCTATTATATGATTGGGTAGCTTTCACAATATATAATATTCAAGCGTGATTCTCATTCATTACACTAAAAGGTGCTAATTCAAGACAAATATTTTCCTAAATTTCTCATCTGATGAAGACATATGTATGTAAGAATTTAACACTTTTTAACCAAAAAAAACAGATTCTTTTCTTAGAACAACTTTAATTAACTTATATTGTGTACTGTGATAATACGTCTGTACTACGCTAGTGCCTATCTGAGAGTCCCACATTCACCAAGCTTAACCTATGTTTACAAAATAGTCCCATAAATACTCCCATAATATTATTCTGTCATCGAGACGGGCCGAGATCGTTGACGACGCTGGTAAAATTCCGTGAACTGCTCACACGGCCAAACCCGACCCTTTAATTCGTTCTCGAATTAATTTTCTAATCCTGTTGGGAGTGATGACCTCGAGCGATACTACCATTCATTCATTGGTAATTCTCTGAAAAGAAAAACAATCACGGCAATAACTTCTTATTTATCATTACACTTAAACACATATATTTTTTTATTACTTTTGTTTTTGAATCATATTGCAAAGTGTTCCTTTGTGCTTTCAACAATTCACTCACACATTCATACAATACATTTTTACTATTGCAAAGCGTCTCTTTGTGCTTTCAACAATACCTTTCTATCATTCAACAATATCTATTGCAAAGCGTCCCTTTGTGCTTTCAACAATAGCTTCCTTTTTTATTTTATTGCAAAGCGTCCCTAAGTGCTTTCAACAATAACTTTTTTTTTATTTTATTGCAAAGCGTCCTTACATGCTTTCAACAATAACTTTTTTGTTTTTTTTTTAATTTTATTGCAAAGCGTCCCTACGTGCTTTCAACAATAACTTTTTTGTTTCTTTTTTATTTTATTGCAAAGCGTCCCTACGTGCTTTCAACAATAACTTTTTTTTGTTTTTTTTTATCTTATTGCAAAGCGTCCCTACGTGCTTTCAACAATAACTTTTTTCTTATTGCGAAGCGTCCCTATGTGCTTTCAACAATAACTTTTTGTTTTTTTTTCTTAGTTATTATCAATTATTAATGCTCACACGAGCGGGAACAGAAAATTCTCCAGGACAAGTTCGAACCATATCTATAGCCACAACCCGTTTTCGGTTAGAAGTTAAATTCTTCAGTTCAAGGCGATTGATAGGTAGCAATTGGACCACTTCAAATGAACTCTCGTATTTGCGATCCAACTTGGACAGATGGGAATTACCCGAAGGATGGAACACAATATCACCTACTTCAATATTCTTGTTAATTCTTCGATGTTTGTCAAACAGCTTTTTAGAATATTCGGCCCTTTCTTTAATACGCTCGTATGCCAGTTTTCGATCTCTTTCTAAATTATTAGCATTAGCAGTTGTTGATGATATAGAATTAGTTAAAGCTTGTATTTCCGGAATACTATTATTTTGCCCGGTTAATAAATAAATCGGGGTGGTGAAGCCAGTAGTTTTTTTTTGCACTGTTGTATTTAAAGTATTCTGTAATTTTGTAATAACGTTCGACCATTCTGACCTATTTGAAATTTCAGTTCGTAATAAATTTGTTACTGTAGAAACATACCTTTCCACCTGTCCATTGCCACGCGGCGAACTTTTAGCAATTAAATGAAGCTCAATGTTTAAATTCGCTAATAAAGCTTTAACACTCCCATCAATAAAATTTGTACCTCTGTCAGCAATAAGTCTTTTAATATTCCCGAAAATAGTTAAATAAATCTGCAGCATTTGGCATGTTTCTGGTGATATAGTAAAATGATGAATGACATGAATGAACTTAGTGTAAACATTGTTATCAAAACAAAGACGAGTGCCCTTATAATCCGTACAAAGTTTAATGCCCTTAAATTTTAAGAGGTGTCTTCCTAGAATAACATCAGGCGTCATAACACCGCCTAGCTACAGCATAAAAATCAATGGCAAATGCAGTACCGTCTTTTTCTATAATCAACCGAGATTTAGCTTGAGTAACAACTAAATTATCGCCAATGCCTTTTAACATGAGAAAACTTGTCTCTATATGGCATTGTAATTTATTTGCAATATTTTCTGAAATTAAACTGCATCCGGCTCCTGTATCTATTAAGCAATTTAGCACCAAATCTTTATTTGGTATTTTGAATTGAGTTGAAAAATCGTTATTCAGGTTAACACAAAAGTAATTTATTATAGCTACAGACTAATTTCCATTGGCTCTACGATTTTGTTTGTTTTTTTTTTTGGAAACAGTTGTCGGGAACATGACCAAACTTGCCACAAAATGTGCAAACGGTTTTTATAAATGGAGTTTTGGACTTATCCGGATTTGAAGTGATTTGATTATGAGTACTGGTTGCCTGTGGACAATTAAGGCTTATGTGTCCAGGTTTATTACACCGGTAACATAATTTTGCATTGTGGGGTTCAGTAAAAGGGTATGTTCTTTTTTGAGTAATATTAGATCGGAAAGTCTCACGTTTCGGCATTGAATAATTATTTAATAAAAGCAATAATTCAGAAACTGTCTTTACATTGCTGTTAAAAGCAGCTGTCTTTACTTGAGCATCTCGTATATCGCCAACAACTAATTCCAACAACTGAACTTCAGATAAATTAAAATTTAAACCTTTTAATAAAGAGATTTTCTTTCTGGCATACTCACAAAAAGATGTTGCTTCATCACTGGTGTACAGGCCCGCTTTTCGGAACTTTTCACTAAGATTGCGCTTAGGAGGGTAAAGATTGCCAATTTCCACCATGAAGAGTTCCCAATTTTTCGTAGCTGGTTTCCATGATGAGAACCATTCAGCTGCCTCTCCAATCAGTCCACTAGAAGCAAGTGTCAGTTGTTCAAAATTGGACCAATGAAATGTTTCCCCCTGTTTTTCAATATCATCGCACCACTTCAATGCACCATCACCATCTAATTCTGGGTTAAACTTCCGTATGTCTATGGGTGTAGATGGCACAGTCACTGCAGCGCGGTTAGAGTTTTGTTTAATTTCTTTTAAAGTTTCCACTAAATCTTGAGTTAATTGCTCCATTTCTTTGTTTTAATTAATCACCACCTTTTGCACACTTTTTACACGTGGTGATCCCACTTCTGATGTAAGAATTTAACACTTTTTAACCAAAAAAAACACAGATTCTTTTCTTAGAACAACTTTAATTAACTTATATTGTGTACTGTGATAATACGTCTGTACTACGCTAGTGCCTATCTGAGAGTCCCACATTCACCAAGCTTAACCTATGTTTACAAAATAGTCCCATAAATACTCCCATAACATTAATCTGTCATAGAGACGGGCCGAGATCGTTGACGACGCTGGTAAAATTCCGTGAACTGCTCACATGTATATTCTTTGACGATTAAATAACATCAAAGATAATCTAAGGAATTGCATCAGTAATATCTAGTACATACAGGGTGAGTCAGTTTTTTGTGGTAGGATTTTAACAGTTGATAGAGATTCATTTTTTAATAAGAAAAGTTCTTATAAACGTAGGTCTTAGAACGCTTCGTTTGTGAGATATAGGGTGTTGAAAACAAACTTTTTTTAAGAATTTTTCTTAATATCTCTAAAATACCAACATATATTAAACTGAAATTTGGTATTAATAACACATTAGTTATGGTAAATAAATTAAAAATATCTGTTATCCATTTCACCCACCAGTGACGTGCCTGAGGTGGGTTACTGCCCCCTTTAAAAAAATAATTCGTACGCCCGTGAATTTTTCTGGAAAATAACATAATTTCTAAATTTTTTAATCAATTCTGAATAAAACAAATCTCTTTCAATTTTTTATAAAATTAACGGTTTTTGGTTAAATTCATTTGGCATGAAACTGTCCCATTTAAATAAAAAATTCTTATTTACTATTTTTCTATTTGAAATAAGTAAGTAATTATTTATTTAAGTACACCACAATACAAAATCATGATATTTGAATAAATTACAATTTAAATTAATAATTTTATATAGAATAAATCACACCTAATAGCTGGATAACACCCAGAAGAAATAACATGGACAATTGAAATTTATTTTAAAATGTTAATAAGTTAGTTTGGTCTACATTTTGTTTGAAACATTTTTTTGTAGTATAAGGACTCTTGGTGGTTTGACAAGGGGAGTATATTTTACATTAGGAGTGCCCGGCAAAAAAGGTTTTCTGCAATCATTATTTTTTTACAAAATATTCCTTGGTCTATTTATTTGAGCGATTATTCCGTTACTCTTTTTATTCAATAGTATAATACAAATATTTTAAAAAATGAAAGTAATATGGTTTCGTCTTTATTTTACTAAACGATAAGTGCATTTCAAACAATTACTTACTTAATTACTTAAATTTTACTAGTTGCTATTAAAATATTCTCAACGACGAGGTAAGTATATTAAATGAGATCTTTTTATTTCTATGGAAGGCAGATATACAAAAAAAACTGCTCATTTAACTACCGGTTTCATAATGAACTAAAGAGTCATTTAGATTTAAATGAGTATATTATCACTATGGTAATTAGCAAACTTAAAGTCAACTTCAGTGTGATCATGAAATCTGATGTCAATTTTTTAAAAAAACTAAGAATTTTTCGAGATATTAACTGTGTCATGAAGAATTATTATCTATTTTCTTTCTGTGAAATATTTCTAGTTAAATTAAATTAAATTTATGAAAAAAACGCCTTAACCGTTCTTTTTTTTGGTACAAGGGGTATTTTGTTCATTTTTATTTTTTTGGTCTCGGTATTACAGAAATAAAAAAGTACTTTGGTCGCTCGACACCAAAATATGTCTTACTTTCGATTGAAATTATCTTGACGAGGGGTTTGAACTACTTGGAACATGGAAATGACTCGGGACAATGACTACAAGCCACGCTTTGGAATATAACTAATCTCCAGCTCCGACGAATCAAGAAGCATCCGATTACACTTCTCAACTTGTCTACTTCCTCTTGGCCGAGGAGTCGACGGCATTCAAATTATGACACCAATGTTGTGCACAAAAGCTTGTTGTTGTGCAAAAAATGCATCTACGATCAATAGAGAAGTATTGACACTGCACGTCTTAATAAAATAGAACCAAGCTGGTCTATATGGATTGTGTGAAATGATTCAGCAATTACGTCTTACATATTTTGCAAAAAATCGTCATGTGCGTTTAAATCAATATTTGCTTGGCTAACAAGTCATATGTTTCTTTAAGAGCGAAATGTCCTATATGTATCATCCTGACATGTGCGTATAATTTAAATACGATCCATTTTCGGTACGGCCCAGCGTAAACCTCGTTCTCTTATTTTATAAAATATACCCCCTGCATATTCGTTAAAGGTTTGTTTATTCAAGTGCCTCTCGCCCGTTTGTAATACACGCCGAATTTCTTGCATATTCGAGTCGTACTGTTGCGCCGCTAACAGCCAATTATTGTCTGTTATTGTTATGGATATTACACTCTTTGCGTGGGTTCCAACTTAAAGCATCTACATGTCGCATTATATCGGTTTAATTTCATAGTCGTATTCACTTAGATAGTTTATCCATGCATCGACCTATTCCAGTGTTGATTTCGTTTTTGTTAAAAGTATCTGTAATTATAGTAAAGGATTTTCTGTATAGCAATGAATTTTTTTAACACCTTCAACTATAGCCACTATTTCTAAGTCGAAAGAGTTCAGTAATCGTAGTTTGTCTACTAAAATAACTAACCGTGTTTTCTATTATTTTCAAACAGATTTGCTAATTAAATAGTTTGAAATGACTCTATTTGCGCTTCATTTCATTCCCATGGCTAATCCTTTTGTAATAAATTAGTTAAGGGACTAAATTTGGTTGCATAATTTGAAATGAATTGACGAACTTGATGGATATTTTGAGAATTACTACAAGGCTTCAATTTTCTTATCGGTTGGTCTATTTTTAGAATCAATATTTTCGTAGCCCAGAAATTCTATGGATATGACAAGAAAATTACATTTCGATAACCTTAGTGTAAGACCATGGCGCCTAAAAATATTTAACACCTCTCTTAACGTTTCTAAAGTTTCTTGTATTGTTTGAACATGCTCTAGTCCATCACAATTGTCCTGATGTGGTATTAATCATGTGAGAAAAACAGCAGGAGCGTTACATATACCAAACGGAACTCTCAAAAACTCATCGCATCCAGCTTGTGAAATAAAAGCTGTAAACGATTCCGATTCATCTGACATTTTAATTTAGTGGGTAACCGGATGCGAGATCAAGGTTGCAAAAATATTTAAAGCTATTTCTTCCCTTATTAACTTAACTTTAAGACCTGACCTGACATAATACAATTTGTCATCCAATTCGCTAAAGTTTTGTCCCGTCAACACATCAGCATTGGTGTCCATGTCCTTAAGAATATAAACGAACTTTCCATGCTACACTGTCAATGGTAATATAAACATCCACGTAAGCTGTACAGTATAGTTTATGTTCTACATCGCGTATAGCTGTTAGATTTACTTGATGTTTTAATTGTATTGGTTGTAAATCCAGTGATATTAGAGCTTTTGCAGTTATCAATTGTAAAATAGATGTTATTGTTGGTATTGTTACCTTTTATACATGGGTCATCACAAAGCAGTTATCTCGACAACAGCCGGGTCATTCGTCAGAAATTAAGAGGGTATATGAAACAAATAACAAAATTACTGTTCTGTCAATAAAAACAAATAAATAGGTAACTCACCGGGGGGTTTCACTCCCCCTAACCTTAGGATTCAAGGTATATCCTTCCATACGTTTCCATTACATTAATTAGCAACTGTGTATCATTCTTTCCTCAACAACTAGCTAGTGTCACCTGAAATAAGTCGAGGCTCCCCCGGACGCCAACTAGTTAGCATCCCAACAACCAGGTGTGTGAGTCTCACTATTATAAGATTATGCCACCTACTCAACACCACCCAGTATGTGTCAATCAAAGCGCATGCAAGACCCCGTAGAACTTACAAGACACACTTTGAAGGGACCACAGCCATAAAGACCGGGAACACGTGGCATGCCCTGGGGTTTTCAAAAACATAAACGAGTATGGCATATTACTCACAAATTCACAAATCATTAAACAAATATATTCAAGCTAGCACACAGACATAATCGACCTTATTCGGGCGCTGGCCAGACACCACTGTCTCAAAGAACACCCTCTCTGTTTCGGCATCCTGAGCTACATCTTTGTATATACCCATAAATTACGTTATTCAAGGGCACATAAATACTTGGCTGGCGCATTCCGTGTATACAGCAGAGGTTTTATTCAAAGCAACCACGATAGTTTCATTTCATAATAAAAAATATACTGATTCGTATTATTACAATACGTTATAAATAAACAAGTGTTACACAATGAACACTGACTTCCTAAGTCAATATAACATTTTATTCGCTGTCCTTCTATAAGTACATGGCAGTAAAAAATTTTATTTGGGTTTATGTTCTTAGTACAAATAAAATGAATACCTACCCGTTTCATATTTGTTTGTTTTGGTTCGGACAGGGCTTTTGAACATGTCTGCGGCGTTTACAAATATAACGTTTTGGAAGTGAATAACCCTTTTCTGGGTCGGTGATTGTGAACTTTTGTTATTTTGAGTTGCGATGTAAAATGTTCGTAAATGATGGGTTAATATTGCCGGAACGGTAATATTCGCTGTCTCAACTTAAAATTTAAATAGTAAATTATTCTATTCCGCTCATGATTAACCTTATCCGCTTCATTTAACAGTATTTGCATGTTATGGATAAGTGAAAGTTTTTCTAAAAAGGTATTCATCAATTGCATCCAACCAAATTTTTAAATCATGGTAAATTGGACCAAATTCCCATACAACACTATTACTTATAGAGAGACTTATGCTCCCTTCTTTAGCACCCTACGCTACCTTCTTTAGCGCCCCTGTGTTCGGAAGATTCGCTCAAAGCGCATTTTTTCATACCTCAAATTTTCCAAAAGCTAATAAATACGTAAGGTAATCCCACTTCTGATGGTATATAATTAATGGAATTTTAATAAAATAAAAATAATGAAACAGATACTTTATTCTAGACTTCTATGAACTGCATAACCAGCGAGCTTGTTAGAGATTAAGTAATCCCGATTCCTTGATTCCTTGGTACTCGATGTCTTTCATCGGCCGTAGTGATTTTGCACGTGCCAGTAACATCAACAAACAAACGATAACCGCCATTCTGTTGAATGCTGACATCAAAATTCTAACAATCTTTAAAATTTAAGTCTGATTAAATAATAGAATAAATACCCTTATTACAAGGGTGTTTCCAACTAAAATAGATCACACTGTATAATATTCATGTGATTATTTAAATTTTACGAATAAATTTGAAATAAAGAAATGGTGAGTGACATCTTGAATGAAACAAATAAAGTAATTTTGACGTCACATATTAACACATCGACAAACAGTAAACACGCACAGAGAAAATACTTTTTACCCAGACACTCCAATTTTTCTTAATCCTGCGCAATCTTTAAAGAAAATAGTCTCCGTATATTGATGTGCCTGCAATTACATTTGAGAGCACATTAAACAACACTTTTTTATGAAGAGGGAAAAAGAAGAGAAACAATCTCGTTTAAATATTGTGCTAATTCGAGTTGGCAGTCACTCGTAACAAAAGCGTTTCAGAGCCTTTGTGATCGAGATATATAAAATGCGAATGCGTTTGGCTCTTTCAAATATTAACGTAATTAATTATATAATAAGCTCATTATAGATTTATTCAAATTCTACTAAAGGACGTGTATTTGCTTGATAAAGCAGAAATATTTTAAAACAAAATGACCGATTAGCAATGGCTATACAATGTTCTTTTGTTTCTATTGTGCTAATTTAATATTTATAAATATAACTTTTATTTAATTGTGCTACGAACATGTTCGATTTTGCACAGAAACATCTAAAATGGAGCTATAGCTCTATCACTGAATTTGAACAAATTTCAGACAAACATTTTAATAGCGACGTTATTTGATACAAAGTTTTATACAGGGTGTTACAAAGATTACAATAAAAAAATTTAAGACTGATAAGACTTAAAAAAATTATGATTTTTTCCTATGACCGATCGGCCCATACTGTCTCGCAAAGTGATATTTGTACAATTTTGTTTCCTTATAAAGTTACGGTCCTTCAAAAATAGTTTTATTTTATTTTTTTTAAGACCTGTACGCTTTTAGGTAATGAAAATTGTACGAAATTAAACTGATCAGTTTATTTTCATCTAAACAAGCTTCGAGTATCGACCATTGGTTTGCCAACGCGAAATTAACAAGAGTATCTTTTAGCGTAAAATGGCATTTTACATTGTTGTACAAAACGTACACTATTGAATATCTAACCTAAAAAAGGGTCAAATTATATCACTAAGAGATAGCAGCTACTACCCTGCAGCGGATGGTCAAAAATTAACAACACTAACATATTAAGCACTCTCAAAAATTTAGCTGTGGCAAATTTCAATGCATTATTATTTTTAGAAAATATATGACTATATGATTTAAGAAATCATCTCTGACGCTCTATATCTAAAACAAGGAACAATAGATCCATGGTGCATAGAAAGAAGCGTTTTATTCTTTGATGTTCTATCACCGTCTAATTTTTTGCACTAATTTTCACAGTACCCTGTATAAATGTAAAATACTTCGTTAAATACCATAAATACTGTTTTGTGATTTCCACGTTTCCTTAGAATACTCTAAAATAATATTACAACACAGAAATATTGATATATTTACTGAAACTCAAAATTAAGCTTGTTCAAGGCTTATCCTCGGTAACGTCGTTCATTATGCTGCCAAGATGGGAGCTATCAACAGTGAATTATAGCCCGTCACAGTTCAGTCACTGGCTTTATAAGTTATGTTATGTTTAGTGTAACACTAGAACGATCTGAAATGGAGCTATAGCTCTATCACTGAATTTGAACAAATTTCAAACAAATATTTTAATAGCGACGTTATTTGATACAAAGTTTTATACAGGGTGTTACAAAGATTACAATAAAAAAATTTAAGACTGATAAGACTTAAAAAAATTATGATTTTTTCCTATGACCGATCGGCCCCCCATACTGTCTCGCAAAGTGATATTTGTACAATTTTGTTTCCTTGTAAAGTTACGGTCCTTCAAAAATAGTTTTATTTTAATTTTTTTAAGACCTGTACGCTTTTAGGTAATGAAAATAGAACGAAATTAAACTGATCAGTTTATTTTCATCTAAACAAGCTTCGAGTATCGACCATTCGTTTGCCAACGCTCTGTACATTTACTCAAAAACTGTGCGTTTTCTGCGAAATTAAAAAAAGCATCTTTTAGCGTAAAATGGCATTTTACATTGTTGTACAAAGCGTACACTACCGAATATCTAACCTAAAAAAGCATCAAATTATGTCACTGAGAGATAGCAGCTACTATCCTGCATGCAGCAAATGGTCAAAAATTAACAAAACTAACATATTAAGTAATCTCAAAAATTTAACTGTGGCAAATTTCAGTGCATTATTAATTTTAAAAAATTATTAATTTTAAAAAATATATGACTGTAATGATTATAAATGTATAAATGTAAAATACTTCGTTAAATACCATAAATACTGTTTTGTGATTTCCACGTTTCCTTAGAATACCCTAAAATGATATTACAATACAGAAATATTGATATATTTACTGAAATTCAAAATTAAGCTTGTTCAAGGCTTATCCTCGGTAACGTCGTTCATTATGCTGCCAAGATGGGAGCTATCAACAGTGAATTGTAGCCCGTCACAGTTCAGTCACTGGTTTTATAAGTTATGCTATGTTTAGTGTAATACTACAACGATCTGAAATGAAACGCCAACGCAAATATCTTTACTAAATTGATTAATCTAAACACTGCTTCACACAACGATATTTTTTACGCAAAATTTATTTTATGAAAAATATTACATAGAAACAGAATATTCAGAAACGACTTCATTTTTTCATTATTAATTTATTATTTCACTACAACGATCTGAAATGAAACGCCAACGCAAATATCTTCACCAAATTGATTAATCTAAACACTGCTTCACACAACGATATTTTTTACGCAAAATTTATTTTATGAAAAATATTACATAGAAACAGAATATTCAGAAGCGACTTCATTTTTTCATTATTAATTTATTATTTCAACTGACAACCGTTAATGTCCTGGACAAATCAGTGTTTAGCTAACTTTCTTGATTTAATCAAAGCATTGGACACTGTCATATAATATACTCTACTGCTAAGTAAACTTAAAATTTAGGGTATTCGAGGTCTAGTAGCAAATACTTGTAAGATTATCACATACAAAGCAGACAATTACAACTACTAAATGTTGAAGTGAATCTAAAGAAATAATAAGGGACAGGTTTTGGTTTTAATACTGTACCTTGTGTGTATTAATATCAGTTGCATAGTACTACAACTATTTATACTGGACGTAATTGGTCCTATCGGTATCTTTATATACAGTGCTTTCGAAAAGTAACGAATACATTCATTATTTTTTAAATTGAGAAGTTTTCGAAAAAATCCACTGGCACGTCGATTTTGTTTTTAAAAAAGGCTCTTTTTGACATACGACCCATATTTGTGACGTCATCATTGTTCGAGATATGACGTCATCGACAATTTTTTTAAATAGCAACCCCCAATTTTGACCATGCCATTTGAAAGAGCGTGTCATTCTACATACGCATCATGAAAAATTATGGTGTTACATAACAAAAATTTCAAGAAAATAATGTTTGATGATTTTCAAATTTAATTTACAATACTGAAAATGATAAGGATATGTAAAAATCGACTAAATTAAATGTTCAGATTGTGCACCGTTGGCTGCCTGACAGTAGCCAAAACGATTAATAAATTCTTTTTGGACATTATCAATAACTTCAGGAGGTATACGATGTATCTCGTGAAGAATTCTTGCTTTTAAATCTTCTAAATTGTTGGATAGGGAGAAGGGGGCCGATTGAGTGGCCAGCCAGATCGCCTGATTTGACGCCCCTAGATTATTTCTTGTGGGGATACTTAAAAAACAAAGTATACGTTACTAGACCGGTTGGAAAACCATCGAATTTGTTTGTGTATACTCCTCGAGGATTAACCAAAAATATTGTACATTGCATTACGATAAATTAAGTTTTTGTAAATTAAAAAAATATACCTGTTATAAAATAGTTTGAGTTTCAACTTTTTAACCTTTAATTAAAACAAGTTTAAGTTTTTATTTAACACAACCTCTACATTTCACTTCGCTCATAGTATACACATACTCACACGCATAGATTGGTCGAATTGTGATACATGTATATGTAATGACGTTAGATATTGTAATAACTTTTTAATAAAAATTTTCATCAGAACGGTCCAGATTGATACAGCTTATTCAAAAATGTTTTCGAATTAAAGACGTGTGTACAGGACAACGTCTGTTGGGTCCGCTAGTAATACTGTAAATTTGGATTCATTTTGATGAACTTAAGTCTGCATACCTATAAAAAAAAAAACTTTTAATTTTTAGTTTAACAACTACAGATCACCAATTGTCTCTGCCCGCATAAAAAATAAAGGAAATGTAGTATTTAGGCATCATTATTAGCAATATATGAGCTAGAATGAATAAGTCTTCCGGACAATGAAAATTGTATCATAAATTATGTACCGTATATAAGAAATATTTATAGTTACCACTGGAAAACCACAGAAAAATAGATTTGTTTAACCGTTATTTAAAAAGGATTTCTGCTATTATGACTAAACACCGACGCGACGTTGAGAGCCCCCCCTAATTTTTCCGAACCTTCACTGTCGCAGAGAGTGGTTACGGCTATCTGATTTACACTTTATAATACATAATCTCTTTAAAATATATTGATAGTAGAGATGTGTAATAGCACAAACACACATACACACACATGTTTAGGCTAACCCTTTAATTTTAACAGTTTTCTTTTATTAATTTTGTACCATCTTACTATCTTATAATTAATAATAATTATTGGTAACTTTTAAATTAAATATTATATTTTGTAACTATAGTTTGTAAGATTTTGTAAAGCTACAAATTAATATAAATTTATTGTTTCAAGTCTTAAAATTAAATTTTTATTGAAATTGATGCAATGAAATTTAAGGTTGTTTATTTCTCAATATTTAGGATTTACTTCTATTCTACTTCCAATACACTATTTTTCTTTCTATCTGATGTATCATTTCTCCTTACGCTCTTAAACGAGCTTTTTCTGTTTTTTTATTTCAATTTTCGGTACAAGCAACATCATTGTATTTGAAATTGTATTTCTATCGAAAAATTCTAATAAATTTTATTTTTAAAACGAATTTTTGGAGTTAATTTTGATTCATTCAACTATGTGGTAGAAATACTATGAATTTAAGGAAATAATAACACAAAAATAGTCTGAAGGTGTGTTCTTTGTTAAAGATGCCAACCAGAATCAAGACAAAATATGTATTCAGATGTGGCAGCCATTATTAAATATAAATTCACATATTAAAGTTAATTTATCTAGCATGAATAAACATTGTTTGACTTCATTTAATAAGATTAAAAAATGTTTTTTGAATTTGTTTCGAAGAACAA
This sequence comes from Anoplophora glabripennis, assembly GCF_000390285.2. Taxonomy (NCBI): domain Eukaryota; kingdom Metazoa; phylum Arthropoda; class Insecta; order Coleoptera; family Cerambycidae; genus Anoplophora; species Anoplophora glabripennis. Next base: position 63,840 of record NW_019416829.1, read on the forward strand.
AAAATTCGAGAGCTAATAATAAAATACATGTTTTTTTTTTAAATAAAAAGGGCAAGTATAACTTACATAAAAAACAATTACATCATTTTAGTAGAGAGGTATTAATTGTTTTTGTAAATCTATATTATTTTTTCCTGGGGCATTTTATCAAAAATTTGTAAAAATGCTTTCTTTTAGAATAATGAAAGCTAAATCTAAAAAATCAGATTATTTCCAATATTAGTCAGTTGTCTAACATTTTCTTTTAAGTTTCACCAAAGTGGTATTAGCATGGCACTAACATTTAGTATTTGGCTGGTTCCTCACACGAGAGTAGCAGTTCTGGAAATATCAAGAAAATACTGTTTTTTTATGATCTGTATCTTTGTAAGGAGGGATTTTAGAATAAATGTTTATTTGACCAATTGTTTTGTTTTGGCAAGAATAACTTTCGATTAAATTTTTTATTATTATCTATATATTCTCTATTAATATTTATAATTGGATATATATGCGAATGGAAGCGGTCTGAGAAACGTCCCCTAGTAAAATGTGGAAACAAAAAAATCTCTTTGTAGCAGTTATTTTTTACGTAATTAGTCTTCGTCTAGGGGTGATAATAGGGCAGCAAGAATACAAGATGTTTCTTTGAATGATTGCATTATTTAACAAATGCGTTATATTAAATAAATGTTTTTGTTTTAATTTTATTTAGACATATCATTTTTAGTTTTTATTCTGGATACTTATTTATTACTAATTGTTTACTGTTTTCTGATATTATATACTAAAAGCTAAGGAACATCTTAGGGAAATTACAAAATATTAATAATTGTTCATTTAGTGGACATTCAAAAGAATAAGTTCGAAAAAAGACAAAAAATTTTACATTCAATTGTTAATAACAACTAAAAATTGTTAATCAATCGAAAAACTTCTACGAAGTTGCCTGAGTTATGATATTGTGAAGCTCTATACAAAATTTCAAGTCGGTTCGATGAAAAATTTTTGAGTTTTATATTTCCGATCAATTTGGTTTCTCGAAAAAAGCTTTTAAAGTTTTTGTTGCCATTCAGCATATACCTTGAATGAGCGATGCTTGCACCATATAATTGGCCTTCTATACTATTATTTTCTTCATTCAATTTAATTGCGCCACTGTAATGGGTTTAGTCACACGGGTTCTCACGAGTTGCAGTAAGTGCTCCTGCAGCGCGCTGCGAGTGATTGCGTTACATCTCAAAAAACTCGTGTTCCATATTTTTTCCCCATCAAAATCTTTTCTCCTATATTCATTTTATAATAAAGAACCATTTATGGCTTTGTCCCATAATATCTTTAATATAGAGTAAAAAAATATTTAAAAGTTTTCGAAGCTGGTATACCTACTGCATTTTTCAATTTTATAATATTCTTCCGCTATTTTTAAACATCCTGTATTTAATTTCTTACAATGCAAATCTTCATATTATAATTTAACATATTCAGTGCTTTTGTTGAAAGTGCTCCATTTAGATTTGTCAATGACAAACATTGGAATAATTAAATGAAATACGAGTCATAAAGTCGGAAAAGACTTTTTTAAATTAAAACGTTAATTAATCCTGAAATTTAATAAGCAACATTCATATTTCAGCACCTAGACGCCACGTGAAGCATTATTAAATACTCCCTGCTTGAAATAACCTCTGAACAGAAATTGCTTCTTGCTAAAATATCTACCTTATTTCATTAAACAGATTACTCGGGTATGTTAAGTTAATAAAAAAAGTTTTTAGTTGATAAAAAGAGTGTTAATTTACTCTGCAGTTTATAATCCCATCAGACTCAAAAAGGTTATCTGGTTCACAAAGTTTATGTTGTATTTTACACTCTGGTTATTGCCAGACAAAAAATGTCTGTGAAAACTTCGCTTGTGAATTATTACACTGTTCAGATATTTTCATTTTCTAACCAGCTATTAAATGAATGGGGTGATTTTTATTACTTACATACTATATCCCAGGCTCATAATAGTTCGACCAGATATAATTTTCCTACTAATATATTTCAATAAAAGTACTAGCACTCTCAAAACTATTTTATTAAAGAAAAATATTGATAACAGAAACATAATGTTCCTGTTATGGAATGGCCCTCTAGCAGTCCAGATCTTTAGAAACATTGTGGCATAAAATAATAATAAATAATATGTAAAAATCGACT
>NW_019416829.1:66176-74241 GCF_000390285.2 Anoplophora glabripennis
ATTTGCGCCCAGGAACGACTTATGTTGGTAGGCCCTAATCACCATTAAGTGGAGGAATGAGGGAAACCTGGAAAACCTCATTAATTAGGGGGGTGGTCAAATGCCAACCGGTGTCAATCTCTTACATTGACCCAAGCCAGCATTCTTCCACCCTACCATACCTGCACAGAGGGTGCCAATCCTCCGTACAAGCATAGCTAATCTACGGTCTACCGGCCGCGGGATTCGAAACCCGGGCAGATCGACACATCGATTTAAGTACTGACGCCTTAAACTGTGCGGCTATCGACCGTGTATAAAATGAAAAAATAGTTGCGCAAACATTTGGGATAGCACGCATTCTGAAGAGTACGCTAAACTGGTAGATACACAATGCCTGCCAGAATTAAAGCTGTTATTCTTAATAAAGGTGATTCAAATAATTTTGATCAACGGCCAAACTATTGTGAACCGCCAATCTTAACGTTTTTTTATTAACAAACTAGTCATTGACACATCATTACGTAGTAATATTTAATCGTATTTAAGCTAAGTTTATACTTTGTTTCTATTACCAATATTTTTTCTTTTGAGAGTGTTATTACTTTTATTTAAATATAGGTATTAGTAGTAAAACTATACCTGGCCGAACTATTATGAGCCTGGGCTTGTACATGGAAAATTATGTGATGATCAAACATAGAAAGGATGATCTCACAAAGATTGATTCCCTGTTTTCGTTATTATAAGAAACATTTGAATGTTTTTATAGTTCAATATATATGTTATGGGGATATGAACTGAAAACAGAAATATCTTTTACGTTTTTAATATCTCAATAGAAAATTTTTTCAGAGAAATAAGTTTTAAGTGACAACATGAAAAAGTTGCGAGTCAAAATGTATAAATATATACAGGGTATCCCAGAATAACGTGTACAACGGAAGACTACAGATTCGTGGACTCAAAATAGGCAGATCTAGGCTAATTCACCTATATCCGAAATCGCTTAGTTTTCCCGCTAAATGGCCTCAAAGTTGGTGAAAATTTTTTGAATTTTGTAAATAACTCGAACATCCATTAATCGATTTGGATTATTTTTGGCGTGTGGACTTTTGCTTCCAATCTACACATTTTGGCGTTATACAGAGTGTTTTTTTAAACCTACAACTCCTACGAAATTGATGTATGGTGATAATATCAGTTCACAACTTTTTCCTTTTCCGGGCAATAATGACAACTATTTTTTATCTGATAGGTGATACCATTTGGAAGTTTTTGGACCCTTTGTAGAGTTTTGATTAAATGAGCGGTTTGGGTAAAAAAAATATATTTTTTAAATGTCTACATTATCGTGCCACCTATATTACAATACTTAACAAAGTGCTAGTAGGCACTGATTTTGTAGGTTGACTGTAATTTTAGTCTGATTTTTAAGTTATTGTGCCTGACAATTCTTAATGAGTGTTTACGATGTACCACATTTTTTGATATACACACATACAACGAATTAGAGTTATTTACAATATGCCTAATTTTATTGAAATAATTACAAAAAACAATGTAATACAACGCATTGATAGCATTATTATTGTCCCTGTTATTCTACCCAACAGACTGAATGGGGAATTTTATTTAGAATATTTGCAAAACACTTTACCGGAGTTATTGGAAGGTGTGCCATTATTACTCAGAGCTAACGTGTCGTTTATGCATGATGGAGCTCCACCACATTTCACTGTAAATGTCCAGCAGTATCTGAACCAAAGATTCCCTCGTCGATGGATCGGTAGAAGGCATAATGCTCCTGTTAACTGGCGTGTACCTTAACACCTTGCGACTATTATCTTTGGGCACTCTGAAAACAACATCCAACACTGAAGAAGAGTTGTGGAGGCATATCCTAATTGCCATAAATGTTTTTTCTTCACTGAATTAATCTTTGTTGTAGAAACAACGGTGGTAATTTTGAATAGTTTTTATAGTACTAAATTTGATAATATCAACTTTGTTACTTTTATCTCCAGCATTTTTTATTATATTTGATTGTTTTTACTGATTATCTCAATAAAATTAGGCATGTTGTACATAACTCTAATTCCTCGTATGTGTGTGTATCCATATCGAAAAATGAAGTAACATGTTAATATCGTAGTAAATAATCATTAAGAATTGGCAGGTACAATAATTTAAAGATCAAACTGAAATTACAGTCAACCTACAGTCAGTGACTACAGCAATTTGTTAAGTATTGTAATATGGGTGGCAAGATAATATAGACATTTAAAAAATATTTTTTGTGCCTAAATCGCTCATTTAATCAAAATTCTACAAGAGTCCAAAAAACTTCCAAATGGTATCACCTATCAGATAAAATATTTTGTCATTATTGCCCGAAAGAGGAAAAAGTTATGAACGGATATTATCTCCACACATCAATTTTGTAGGTGTTGTAAGTTTTAAAAAACACTCTATATAACACCAAAATGGGTAGATCGAAAGCAAAAGTTCACACCCCAAAAATAATCCAAATCTATTAATGGATATTCGAGTTATTTACAAAATTCAAAAAATTTTCACCAACTTTGAGGCCATCTAGCGGCCAAACGAAGCGATTTCAGATATAGGTGAGTTAGCCTAAATCTGCCTATTTTAAGTCCACGAATCTGTGGTCTTCCGTTATATACGTTATTCTGGGACACCCCGTAGTGTGATTTTTTTAATTTCCGTTAAAATTTATTTTGGCTTTTGCTTTAAAACTGTGGCAATTCATTTATTTCCAATGGTATGTTGAATAAGTTCTCGCAGTTTTTCATGAATATTAATATTTTACCAAAATTAGTAAAAGTATTGTCCATCGCTAGCCATCAGTTTTTCCCATCTTTCTGAAAACATTTTAATTTCCCTTCGAAAAAACGACACGTCTTTTGAAGCTATCCAATAGTCGACCCATTTTTTGGCATCTTCGTAAGCATAGAAGTCCTGCTCAGCCAGGTCATCTGCCATCGTCCGAAACAAGTGATAATCGGAAAAGACAACGTCTGGTGAATATGGCGGGTGGGGTAAGACTTCCCGTTTAAGCGTTTCCTCTAAGTAGGTTTTTGACGGTATTGCAACATTTGATCCAGCGTTATCATGATATAAAATCACTTCGTATCTTCGCTCGTATAGCGGCCGTTTTTCCTTCAATTCCCGACTCAAACGCTTCAGTCGTAGTCGATCTCCCGTGATGGTTTGAGCAGCTCATAAGAAACTATACCCAGCTGATCCCATGCTTAGGATTATCGTAGCGTATCCATTTTTCATCGCCAGTTGCGATACGATACAAAAAAGCTTTCTTTTTCTGCCGTTGAAGCAGCTGTTTATACGTGCGAATACACCGTTCTACGTCTCTCAGTTTCAACTAGTATGACACCCAATGTCCTTACCATCTTAAACAACACGCTTGCAGTTCTGTTGGAAAGCTGTTAGAACTTATGCAACGTCCCTATAAATTCCAGAACTTTAACAAGAAAATTTATAGTCTTTTGGAGAGGTCACTCCTTGTATCTTTTTGTAACAAAAGCCGGGACGGGTAGTCATTTATTTATTAGTTCTCGGTACGGATGGGCCAAAAAGTAAAATATTTTCGTCAACACAAATTATCGAAAGCTGATGGCTTTCAAGTAGGTAGCGTCGTCCTTCGGAGAAATTTACCATTATTTTTAACAAGTTCGCTTAGAGTCGGGGCCATGTGACAGTCATCTGTTGCGTCTGGGAGGCGCCAGCGTAGAAACCCATATTTTTAATAACGCGCGAAATCACGAGAAGAGCGTAGAGGTTCCAAAGTAGAATTAAATCAAATTGTTAAATTGATAGTAATTGGAAAAGAAAGTAACAGCTGCAGCATAAGCTGTTTTTTTGGCGGATTTTCCAAGCTAAAAGAATATATTAAGTGAGATTGACTAATCCGTCCCGTACCGCTACACGGAGTCACTAGAGGAAGGTTAGGGTTACTTGCAAGTAATTTTAGTTTCAGATGTATATAAATGTAAGTCCAGTCAATTAGGTAATTATTAACCTAGTATACCAAGCGTCCCGATATTCAGGTCCCCGCCAATAAGACAAGAACAGAAACTTCTGGACCCAAGAAATGGGCGTGGCAAAGCGAAGTGTCGAATTCGAGAAAGATCTGCAATAAAAGCAGTTCTTCCTTGAGTTTCACATTGAGCAGTCTACTTAACCTTAGAGTCTCGGGCTAATTAATTAAATTTAATAATGGATAAAGTTTTTTCAAATTTTGCTATGGAGCGCGCATTCCCTGAATCTCGGTACGCTGTCGCGTGTCAATAAATTAATTAATAATGTTGTTCGAGCCGTTGTGTTGTTATTTTGTTTGTTTGTTTTGTTTTTTATTATTAAAACCCTTCTTGGAAGTTTTGGTGTTGTTTTTTGTTTCTCTCAACTTCAGTGTCACCCTGTATAGCCAGCCACTGGATTACATTCTACGTAAGCAATAGAGGGTAAGTGCCTGAAATTCATTCTCTGAACATCCAACATTTCTAAGTTCCCACGTAAAGTATAATGATAATTATAAACTCCCTTTCGAGAATTAAATAGTAAACTCTTTTGAAATCCAGACTCGTTATGATACTGGTCATAATAGATAATTAATTAAAGGTAGATAATTAAAGAAATGACCCCTCAGATTACATTTTTCTGCTATTTCATATAACATTAAAGTACAATAACCTGTGAAAAAATCATGTATTTGATTTTATCACATCCCCAAATTTTATTTTAAATTAACAACGAAATTTAATAAAATCAAAATTTTTTATAGTAGATAGTGAAAACAATTATTATACTTTCGATAAAAATATGGATTATTTTATAAATACGTTAAAGTTGTCTCAATTTAAGACTTTAGTTCTATTTCACAATTTAGCTAACTATTAATTAAATTATTATTAGCGATTAACGACTATTAAAAAAATATGTTCCTTTTTAATGTTTAGTTTACAGTATGTTTACAATAATCCCTTTATTGAAATTTATAATTATATAATATATAATTGATAACTATATGTCAAAAGGATTTTTAAATATCAAATAAAAACTATATGGTAATATATAGTTCATTCGAAGTTATATAAAACTAGTTTCAATAAAGCTTGTTTTTTTATAACAAAATCCTCCAAAACCACTTTGCTCAGAACAGTAATGAGTATCCCCTTGATGTGTGACGAACAATGAAAATTTTAAATGAGAACAAATTTCTTAGCAATTTTATAGCAAAGCCTTGATTCACTTCGCCACTTTGTGTCCCTAAAAAATATATTTTCGTAAAGTCTAATTGCCCCTCTTCAGTTTAGAGGATAAAATACGGGTACAAAGATTTAAATTAAAAAAATAAACAACGTTTGACTGCATATATTTACTTTTTTTATTCATATTCTCCCAGTTCTCTTCTTCTCTCCCTTAGTTATATGTTAGTAAAAACTACTTTTCTTTATATTTGTGCTTGACTTTGCATTTCACTCAATTTTTTTTCAACCATGAACCATCTGCTTACACTCGCAGTAGGATTACGTTAAAAAAATTCTAAAATTACTTCGTCTAAATCATGCCTACGCCTCCTCGGACGGCCAAATTCACGATATCTTGAAGTTAGGGGTCCTGATTCCATCGATCTTGCATGAATTTTTCCAAACAATTTTGCAGAAGGTTGTCTTCTATCTGGGAAACGTTGCCGATACTCTTTTTAAACCGCCAGACTATTTCCAATACAGAAACCATATATAAAATGCATATCGGCATATTCGCGGCTAGCAAAAGCATGATGATTCATGGTTGTAAAAAAATGAAGTGCAAAGTCAAGCACAAAGATCACAACTAAGAAACGTAAGAAATTAAATGGATAGCACGAGAAAGTGACAATCATTAGTATCATTACAACGAACCTGTCACCATGAAGGATGCCTAGGTACTATGTGAAAATGTTAAAAAAAATTTACTGTTTTGGGCCATACATTATTTAAAAAATAATTATGTCTGACTAAACTACGCAGAATTGGAAAAAAAAGTAAAAAAAATTCGAAAAATTTCTGTTAAGTGTAGTTAGAAAACTATCCTTATTTATAACCGATTTTGATGAAACTTGTGATAGTTAAAGACCCTTATGGTATGATTATTACCTACAATTTTCATTCCATTATTTTAATCACGAAGAAAGTTGTTTTAAAAAATATCCAAATGATAAGACTCCTTTGGAGGGCCATATCTCAAGAACGGTTCTCCGGAGAACCAATGTTTATAGGAACTTTTTTTTACTACTCTTGGCTCTACTTTCACCTCCATAAATTTTGCACCAACTTTTCCAAAACACCCTGTATTAAGCCACTATGAGATTTTGGAATATATGTTTGTGTCCTCATTTATCTTTATTAATTATTATTATTATAGCATAATTAAGTAATATTTATATTTAAAGAAATATAAGTAAAAGTTTATTAGCAGTTATTTTTCTGTTCTGATTATAAAATATCATATATAAAATTATTTTTAAAAACTCGATATTCTGCCGGATGCGCCAGTGAGAACAGTTTCGATGTTACAGGAAACAATTTTGTTATTTTTTTGTAATTTTCAGAATAACCTGTAATTTAATTTATTCTGTATTCATTATCTGATTATTCACACATACATGGTATATCTAAAAATAAATTATTTTTAATCAGCTTGTGGTGCTGCTGCACACTATAATTTTGTATTTGAAGCAGATAAAATGTGTCCAATTTAATTTACACATTTGCTGATAAAACTGTTATTTTTATATGTAATACGAGGTTTGATCCAAAATCAAAAAGTAACGGGAGTTTTCAAATTGCACGTTTTGTATCTTCTGTATCGATTCCTTTTTGTGTATTGGTAATACTGTCAGTGACGTAGTTGCTTAGTTTGTGTTCAGTCTTTTTAGCGATTTTTTCTGTGACATAATGTTACGGATCAGAGAGTTTGTCTGATACTTTGTGTTAAAAAATAGAATTAAGTGCAGCGACCATTCAAATTGTTAAAAAAGGCATTTGGCTTTATAAAAGCCACGAATTCATCGGTGGTACAAATGTTTTCAAAAAGACCACGAAGACGTTGAGGGTGAGGCGAGATCTGGTCAATTGTGAAGGTCCTTCTAACCGTTTTCCTTGATACAATGGAAAAGTTCATCACGAATTTTTTTGGCCTGGTCGTACAGTTAACGAGTTATTAGTTTTGCGCAGTTTGCGTCAGGAATCAGGCAAAAACAACAAGAACACGAGGGATAACTCATGGATTTTGCACTAGGACAACGCACCGGCGCATACCGCTTTGTTTATCCAACAGTTCTTAGCGAAATCCAACACCGTTGTGATACCGCAACCACCCTATTCTCCGACCATGATCCCTGTCACTTTTTCCTATTTCTCAAACTCAAAAGGATACTCAAAGGATAACTTTTTTCAACAATAGATGAGAGAGACAAAGGCAAAATCGCAAACTGTGCTCAAGATGATACCTAAAAAGGCGTTCCACCAATATTTCTTAAACTGTAAACTACGTTGGCAGAAGTGGACTACTTTGAAAGGGATAGGATAAAAATTGAAGATTAAATAAATAATTTTTGAGAAAATTGACAATTCCTGTTACTTATTAATCAAACCCCGTATATACAGGGTGTATCTAAATAACACCGAAAAAATTCAAGGGGCGATTCTCCGATTAAAATTAATAGGGGTCTTTGGTATAAAATTTTTTGAAAAAACCCTCCCCTGAAAAGTTACGCCCCTCCTAAAATTACAAAAAAAAATTGTTTTTCTTTTTTATCTTCCACGTACATCAAGCTAAAGAAACCAAACTTGGTGAACATTATCTGTCAATAAAACTACACTTTTTGAAATTTTTTCAACCCTGAACTATTTTTGTAAGGGGTTGAAATAATCAACCCCTATGACATTTTTTCAACTAATTTCTTTTCGTTAATTTTTTTTCCTTTTAAAAAATATGTCTAAAAAACCCCATTCATTTACTAACTTTTTGATCTCTTCAAGTTTCTTCGAAAAGTTAAGGATTT
>NW_019416829.1:74418-106605 GCF_000390285.2 Anoplophora glabripennis
TATATATATATATAATATGGAAAACTTCTTGAACCTTTTGTCTTCTAATTGGTAATTTGGGAATTATTTTTCTTAGGTATCAGGTTCTAGGTATGTATTAACAAAAAAAATTTTTGTAAAAATTAAAATGTAATGCATGTTAAAATTGTAAATCATTAAGCTGTTTTATATTTTCAGGTTTTTAATGTGACATGAAAAATAATCTTTGAAAAAGTTCCCGATCGGGAGCGAAACGTTAGAATTTAATAAAAAATTATTGCTGTGTGTTTTTTATCATTTTGACCAGCGGTCAAACTAGAACCTGATACCTAAGAAAAATAATTCCCAATTATATATATATATACAATTTATTAAAAAACGTACTAACATACATATATTTAATTTGAATAATATTCCAACATCAAATTTAGCTTTATACAGGGAGCGCCAATTAAATTTCCCCATGCCTCAATCTCCTATATTCAAGATATCGTAACAATTGTGAGATTCATTTGTAAAGCTTCTCAAGTCCATCTAAACTAACTGTTTAATTTTAAATAACAATAATAATTAATGCTATAACAAAAGAGTGTTATTAACACCGAAATGGAAGGAAATATTATCTTAACTTATTCGTAATGTTAAAAAATATTGGAAATAATAAATCTTGATTATATCAGAAGTCAGGGAAGTGCTATCAAAAAATTAAATGCGTGATTTTTATCACTGGTTCGTATATTGTCAATATGTTACAGGAAATAGAAAAATATTTATGGGAACTTTTCCGATGCGACAAAAGAATACAATTGTTCCCATTAAAATCTGGGATTTTTATTTTTTCAATCGCGGTATCATAAATATAAAACTGAAATACGGAAATATAACTCTAATTATATGGAGTCGCGTTATTTTCTTTGTCTGATTCGTAACATATACCGGGGCGAAAATCTCAAAATATCTCGTACAATTACATCGGATACCCTTACACCCCAGTAATAATCCTCAAATAAACTTTATTCCAGTCTTAATTGGAACACAAGGTTCTAATTAAAATTCTAGGGAAGCGTCCGAGGAAATCAGCATTCCGTTGTCTTTCATAATGTGGGAAAGATGGTCGGGTATTGCGGAGCAGGATTATCTAAAGACAAAGTGATGGGATTCCTTAAAACATACGACGGAGCCAAGCCTATGGTCGACCGCATTCACAAAGAACGTAAAAAGTAAAAACAGTAGATACGACATAGTAAGGTCTGCATCACAAAATCTTCCGTTCATATAAAACCTTTTGACTACATAACTACAAAACTTTTGATTATATACATATATTTCTTCCTTTTTATCCTCTAATATAAATGGTGCCTATAACATAAATGTGTAAATGTGTGTAAATTTATTTTTAAAGTCCATTAATATTAAAGAATTCGAATCATCCTGCATTACCTATACTTTAATTTATCTTTTGAGCTCAAACAGAGAAATAGTAAGCTTATTATTAATGAGCACTGTTGATTAAATGTAATATTAAAATGTCTTTTTACAGAAACAATATGGTAATAACAATAAGGTAATAATGATTAATAGCGATGGGTTAATCAGTTTTTCTTCAAGCGTATAATAATACTTATATTATATAGTGCAACACCTCCTTTAGAAGCAGCCTATTGTTAAACTAGTACAAATATTTTTCATTTTTTAACTAGTAACAATGTGTAGGTAAGTATCCTAGCAACGAATTAAAGATTCAAGAAGCTTTGACGTTTCATTAAGTGTCAGTTGAAATTTGATGTCGCGTCGGGTCGTTTTTAAAATGTCTGAAGAAATGCCGTGCACACCACCAGAATTACTGGAAATTGCAAATACATCAGTGGCAACACTTATACCAACAAAGTCGAGAACAATTTATGAAAATGCTTATGATAAATTCATAAATTGGGCAAAAGAAAATAATGCACATATTTATTCAGAAAATGTGATGATAGCATATTTTACAAGATTATCCAGAACACTGAAAAGTTCAACTTTATGGGCGCAATATTCAATGGTAAAATCTAAATTAAACATAGAACACAATGTAAATATTGAGAAATATTCAAAATTAATTACATTTTTGAAACGACAAGGTGAAAATTATAAACCAAAAAAGTCGAAAGTTTTGTCTAAAAAAGAATTTGACGAATTCCTGAATAAAGCACCTGATGATAAATATTTAGCAACCAAGGTATGTACTTTTTAAATTATAGGTAGATATATATTTAACCTTTTTATATTTGTAATACAAAATTTTGTTATAATTTGTAAACTTCAAGTTATTTTATAGTATCCATTACGAGAATAATAAACAATTTTCGGAAATAAAGATAGCTCATTGGAAGAATGTTGTAAAAACTCATAAATATAGATGTCTTAAAATTACGTCATGTTTTAGAATTTCCTTCCAACTTTTTTTATTGTTACAATAATTCTATATTTTTTAGGTTGCACTAATATTTGGAGTCACAGGAGCTTGTAGATGCGATGAACTCATTCAAGTAAAAGTTAATGATGTAAAAGATTTGGGAAATATAATATTAGTAAATATTCCCAATACAAAAACTAAAAAACATCGTTCATTTACCATAATTGGAGAGTTTTATTTAAATTTATACAGAAAATATGCTACTCTTCGGCCAAAAGACATAACTTTTGATAGATTTTTTATTAAATATCAAAATGGCCATTGTTATCATGTTGTAATGGGCATACATAAAATTTCAAAAGTGCCAAAAGATGTTGCATCATTTTTAAGGTTGCCAAATCCACATGAATATACGGGGCATTGCCTTAGAGGAACCTCGGCAACTATCTTAGTTGATAATGGTGGAGATATTACAACCCTAAAGCGACGTGGTGGATGGAAATGTACCAGCGTCGCTGAAGGATACATTGAAGATTCTGTAAACAATAAGAAACAGATAGCGATGAAAATATTAAACCCATTAGAGTATAATGAACCAAGTACATCAAGCGAAACTGTAAATATTGATCCTGAAAATAATTTAATCGAAGACTTTTCTGTTAATAATGGTACAATTGTTAACACTAAAACTGAGAACCTTATTACAAGTAACGTATTCAACGACAGAACTGTAAACTTTGAAAAAAAGACAGCCAGCAGCGCTTTAAATATCAACAACTGTACCATACAAAATTGCACATTTAATATTCATGTTAATAAATAAAGTTTGATGATAGACATGTAGGTAATTTAGATGTTTATTCGTTTAATTCAAATTAAAGAAAAATAATTGTTACATTTGTTTTTTTATTCATGAATAAAATGGTTAAAACTGTCATGTTTAATTAATCAATAAAATGTATAAAATGTATAAAAAAAATAGTATTACCTACCTACTGATTTTATTTTGTGCTGAGATTGAACATCGCGTTATCCGCTATAAATTTTGAAAATTAGTAATTTTTTATATTCACGCTTGAAGAAAAAATAGTATATGTCACTCGGAGTGGAAGGCTCATTATGTGTTTTGCCCAATTTGCTCAGCCTCGGCTAATGCCTCGGCGAGCAAACTTTTGGGCTCAGCACATAATGATCGCCTTCTACTCCTAGTAACATAATATACTATTATTTGGTAATATGTACTATGATTGTGTGTACACTATAATGTAAAGCTTTTTCTGATATTATATAATTAATGTATTAATACAATAAAATTTGCATTGACACAAGGAGAAAAATGCTTTGCATTGATGATCAGATTTTTAATAATGTTTAACTTTGATATTTTACAAATTAAAAGTACTCAATATTTTATTGAAACATCTTATACAAAATAATTTACTAAACCAAAAACTAAATATGAATATTATGTTTAATCTTTTTTTTATACAAAATTAGCCTTTTTCCAAAGAAATATGTCCAACCAGAACGTGAAACTATTTCGTTGGATATTCCACATTTGTGGTTTTCATGATGAAAGAAAATATGAAACTACATATATTTAATGAGAATTTTTAGAATTAATTAAAGTTGATAAAGTAAAATGAAAGTACAAGCGCTAAGAGCAGAACATGTACAGGATGATTCAGAAAAATTTTGAATGTAGGTACATGTTGCAAATACAATTTTATATAAAAAAAATAAAATCAAAAAGAGCAGTTGGCAAATGATTTAAAAATACACTTCTGCACGGCACTGGAAACTGGTCCACTGTAAAACCTACAGTCGGCGACCGGCACGGCGGCAAAAAATGAACGGACAAAAAATTGAAAGAATTTCTTTCCCAAGGAAAAAAATAATTGCAATTTTGTAGCATCTATTTTATATCAGCAAATTCAACAGCTTTTGCCGTTATTGTTATAAATAAATTAATAAAATTAATTTGTGGTTTTAATTAATAAAATAATTTTAATAATGTTACACGTATAAACACATTTGGCCCTAGTTTCTACGAATTAACACAAATGTTGCTTGCTTCACCATAAATTAAAATAATATCGACGTAAAGGATGAAAATACTACAACTTCAATAATTTTTTTCTTGGAAACTATAAATACGTATTTAACAAAAAATGTGTTCTAGTTTGACCGCTGGTTAAAATGATAAAAAAACAGCAGCCATAACACAAGACCACAAAAAAAATCGACGAGAATTCTCCTAGGCCAAACCTATCGTATTATATGTTTTTTTGGGTCGCTGAAACCGAATCTGCAACTCATTTGGTCCCATTATGTCAGAGTTTCTTTCTTACCTCAAAAAATAGCTGAAAAATGGTAGAATTCAACAAAATCAACCCTGCAACCTGTTAAAACCTTATAACTCCACATCCTTATGATCCCAAACGAGCTCGACAAGCCGTAAAATGATAACTCGCAACCGTAAAAATACATAACCTCGTCGATTTTTTTGTGGTCCTGTGTAATTTTTTATTAAATTCTAACATTTCGCTCCCGATCGGGAACTTTTTCAAAGAATAATTTTCAAATAAAACACATTATTTAGTACCAGTCATACTAAAAACCTGAAAATATAAAACAACTAAATGATTTACAATTTTAACATGCATTACATTTTTATTTTTACGATAATTTTTTGTTAATACATACCTAAGAGCAACCAACTCCATGTATAATATAAAAGAAAAGAAAAACCAAACATTTTTAAAACAACAGCTGCATCAGAAGAACTTTTTTGTTATTCATTTTTATTTTGCATTTAATTTTAGTGTTGAACCTCATCATAATTTAAACTGTATGTGTGAAAACTATTAATTTAGGAAACACGATACAGATATGTGGAAGTACTGATATCGAGTGAGAGCAAAAACAACGATTCAAACAATCTGTTTGAATCGTTTTTATTAAGTTGTTTCGAATGAAAATAAAGTGTATTATATTTACGATTAAGTAAACTCATTAACGTAGTAAAATAACACTCGTTATGGCAATAAAAATAAATGTATTTCTAAAAATACAAATAACAACAAATTACATGTTGTAGACCATATATCCCAAAGACTCCTTGGCCTCCCTAATGACATTTTCGTGTTTTTTCTAATTTTAAGTCTTCTTTTTAGTGTTGTTGGTGGAATCGAAAACGTTTCTGTGCAACATTTATTTTCATGCCACTTACAACTGCAGACATTATTTTCCGGAGATTATTTTCACTCTACGCAGCTGTAGAGGAATTAGATTTCCTTTTATAAACAGTAGGCATAGTGATTTTCTAAAAAAAAAATATAATTACAGTATAAAAATATTGAACCATAGTTCCCTCATATATGAAGTCCATTTATCCCGATCGTAGAGGATAAATGCATTGGTCCGCAGATACGCCACAAAGCGAAGTTTTACAGAAATGATAGGTTAGGTGGTGCGAATTAATGTTACTTGAAATATATACCAATAATTATTGTAGTCAAAAAATCATGCAATACTAAATGCCATGGTTAAACCAGCACATTCAGAAAATTTTCAACAGATTTTAATTTGTCTCAATAACTTATCTCTTTGTTAGATTATAATAAAAACACATGCATACGTTGACAAGATGCATCGGCTAATACTAAATAAAGGACATTGCTATCTAGTGCGAAATAGTAGAATTATTTAAAAAGTCCATATATCCCGGCGATCCATAAATACCGGAACTACCTTAGTTGATCCATTAAATAATTAAACATTTAACTTGAATTCGCGTTGAAAATGTTGATGAGAATTTAAATCGGAATATACATGGAAGCTATGAACATTGGTAATTCCTCTGTGATTAAAAAAGCCCTATTTGTAAAAAGTTCTTTTTATAAAAATTATTATCAGTGGCTTAAAACTGGAAGGTCACACTCTAAAATATTTGAGGCAACAGCTATTGAACTTTTTGGACCTGATATGGATGCAGTAGATTACGTCTAAAATTTAGTACACAAGTTTGTAATAGCCCGGTTCGTCGACATAATATATTCCTCGTTTTGTACAGGGATTACATTGGAAAGTTCTAGGAAGTTTATATTTACGGTAAACACTCTCGTCTCTCCTGCACCTTTTTCAACATGCCAAATTATTGTTTTTTGTATTTAAGCAAAAAAAAGTTGTAAAATGAAATTCCTCACAGCGTAAAGCATTTTTTTTTTAAATCAGCCCGACGTGAAAAAATGAGGAAAAAATTAAGGAAGTGTGAGGAGCTGGCAGCATTCTCATTAACATTAATTACCGTTCATTAAGATACTTTGGGGGCTTATATTTCCTTAGGGGTGCCAATTGGTATATAAGTAAATTGCCTTAAATAATCTTATTTTAAGAGGTTGAATGTTCCGTAAGTCTTTGTCCAAATTATTATTTTTTATTAAACATTAATATTTGCAGCATTAATTACCGATTTCAATATCAGGTTTTTTAATCAGGATTATTTTGATCGATTATTTTTTACTTTAGAGAATTACACTACTAATTAGTCCACTTGATATTTGACATCATAGATACATGATAATTTTATGTCACAAAAAATACCTACTATAATAACTGTGGTAACAATTAATTATAAAAATTTATGGAAATTTTCTTAATAAACTTTTGGTCCATTGGGCCTCTTTGAAGAGTTACAGCTACAGTTTTAAAATAAGATTTTAAATGTCTTAATCATTCTGGAAAGTATTTATACAGGGTGTTAATGAACTTATGTAAAAAATTTAAAGGAGTGAAAAAGGAGCAAAAACTGAGTTAACTGTCATATGTCACAAACTTGTATTGGACATTTAAGGTCATAGAGAAATACGCTAATTATAAATGTGTTTAAAACTGTATTTATTTATTTTATGGCGGCGAGTACTTACAAAAAATTCTGTAACGCTGTTACGAGTTTGTACGTTTCTTATGAAGCCGGACTGTATTGTGGTGATTGCTGTGCTGTTTTTCGAGAGTACATTTAGTACTCGTATTTCCAAGTTTCCTTTTGAAAATGGCGCATTTATTAAGCAATCGCGAATATTATGGTATACTCATAACATAAGTTAGGGCGACGCAAACGAAAATTCCCACAGAACCTGTCAAGTATACCTTGCAAGATATCCTGAACGACTTGCCACCGCACCGCGAACATTTGTTGCTACAGCGCAAAGAGTTTTGGACATCGGTGAAGTACAACCGCGTCAAGGTCGCAACGGTGGCCGAGGGCAACCACTAAGAATCTTAAATGTCGAGGAGATGGTTTTAGATTTCGTCGAAGAAGATCCGCATCGTAGCACCAGAAATATCGCACAGCAAGTAAATATTTCGCATCCTGTTGTGTGGCGGACATTACGAGAAGCTCAGTTGTACCCATTTCATATTCAACGTGTTCAAGCGCTTACTCTTGTGAATTTTCCACTACGTTGAGGTTTTTGCGAATGGTTGCTTCAGGAACATGCAAAGAATCTTCAATTTGCAGCACAAATACTTGTTACAGATTGTAACGAAATTTTTATTAGTTTCGTTTCATTTATTTTATTAACACTGTATAACGTCACTTTTAATATAACACCTACATTTACTCCATAATTACTCAAAACTATCCCGTACTAACCTTGCGAACAACCCATGTCATAGAACCGTCCCGCATCTAATGTAGATAACGTGGCACCGGAGTTTTAAAAGACGTGACGAACCCCACTCTTGTTCTCTTTAAATTTGTTATCGAAACGAACGAGATCGTATTCGCGAGACTCATCCATTTTGTTTTATCGTGGAAGAATACCAAAATTTTTCAATCTGGTATGTAAATGTGGTTTATTTCCTTTAAATTAACTGTTTTATAATTGCTTGCCTTGCTTTAAAATATTTTGCTAATGCTTGTAACTTTATTCATTTAATGTAGGTCCACCTTGACTTCCATTTTAGTCAAGGGCACGTGGCAAGAAAAGGAAGAGAAAGGTGTCTTATCTTTGCTTAGTTTTTCGTTTAGTAAAGTATGAGAACCCGTTCTGTTGTTTTTTTATGCTTTCAGAGTATTTGATCGGGACATCGCCTGGTTTTTTGACGATTACACAGAGGGTGGTTGAACTTCCGATTTCTTAGCAGACTTGGGCCCCTGGCAAATTACACAGTCTGGATCGGAATTGGTTGGCTCACGATCCGAAGGAATTGATTAAGGTAAGTTTCTTTTATGATTTTTTATTATTAAAAGCAGCTTACTTCATCAGTCCTTGTGGCCACCTATTTTTTAGTAAATTCTTGTTAACAATTTTATATTTAATTTTTTCACATAGTTGAAATTAAATATTACACAGATTCTCAAATTTTGTACATTTTTATGTTCTCACTAGTTTAAAATTTAATTAAACTCTCACCATCTTTTGTCTAGATTTAATCGTACTAATTATAATCATAGTATTAAAATAATTAACCATAACATTAATTGTAAATATTAATTTTAAGGAATTGTACATTACATTTTAATCACCGACAACCAGATTGAGTATTCTCTAACACTCATCCTTGTTAATATCCTACTTGTTTATATCTTTATTTTCTGTTTTCCAAACTTGCAACACCTCACCACACCATGGATCTTCTGACCAAGACCACGTATTATTGGATCCTGGGCTGCTAACCATCAACATCTTTGGGAGGACGTTGTCATGGAGTCTGTCACCCGATAACCAACTGGCCATCTCCATCAGACAGACGACCATAACGTCAACACCCCCCTAGATTCCGGACAAACCAACGTAAGACCCATCCATTTTTAATCAGATCTTGTCAGAAGTGAACACCACATCAGTATTGTTGTTTTGTTTTGGAAAACTATGATCAAGTAGAGATATTAAATCAAAAATTAATCTGTTGTGTCATTTATTGTCGGACATTTTAATTGAAATCCTGATTGTAATTTGATAAAAGTTGCTACTATTTATTGTTTGTAAAATTTAACCATTTATTAAATTGCTCATTGTATTAAATTGATTTTAAGAATATTGTGTTTAAATCTCGTCCTTCCTCATAATTTAAGAATCGATCTACACATGTATAACTTTGTACTACACCCCACGACCTTTTGATCTCACTGCACCCTACTGTAGCTTAGCTGGATGCATCTTTAAAGTGTACTTGGGGTTTTGGAACCAATTATCCCCAAGAGTTATCAGTCCTTGTGGACAAATTATAAATAACGTTACAAGATGAAGCATGTTTCAGTCCAAATGGTATACATAACGTCCACAACAATCACCAGTGGACTATCGAAAATCCACATGAAATATGCTCACTTTTTTCGGAGAGTGTGCGACTTTCTAAACATTACTTTTCCCGATCGCTGGATAGGCCGATAGCCCAGTTAGATGGCCCCCAGGTCCCCGGACCTCACCCCATTAGACTTCTTTTTGTGGGGATATGTGAAAAGTTCGTCACATCGACCAACTTCGACATCGTATTGCCTAAGCTTGTAATACGATTCGAGAAGACGTGGCAATATTGCAACGCGTGCGAGCGTATTGGATCCGTCGCGCTGAAGCTTGTGTGCAAGCAAATGGTGGGTACATCGAACATCTATGAAAATCAACAGTTCTTAAAAGGTGGCTCCTTGCAATGTTGAGGTAAGTCAGATTTTAAAACTACATTTTACTCAACACGAATCCGTGTATCTACCTCATTTTGACATAACGGACATGTGGCAAAAATATTTGCATAAGTTCATTAACACCCTGTATAAAAACCTAAAACTTACAAGTGCAGTACAAGTCGTTTCGGGATATAATGCAGTGTAGGTGCCGAAAAAGTTAATGACGGAAATATGGGGGTAGCGAAACGTTACATATAAAAATTGATTATGCCATTCGATAGAGGGCAAAAAGTGGCCATGAGAAAGTGTTCTTCGTTTTTCAATATCACCTCAAACAAGGCTGAAATGAAACAAAAACGGATTTTCAAATTTTCGGTTTTTTTCAAATATTTCGAAAACTAATTATGTTAGCCTTTTTAGAGCCATAATGTTGGTCCCCTGATTACGCAACTTTGCCCCCATTTAAGCTAGTTTGTATCTCTTATCGTTTTCGAGATCCCTGTGGTGAGAAGCGAATTTGTAACAGCCTGTATATTGTTCAGCGTATGTATAAGTCGCCCTCTGAAAGGAGGCACTCAACAATTGTGGAGAGGATGACAGGTGAGTCTATAATATTTTTAAAGTAAATATTCACCGTGAACATATTTTTTATAATTTTCTGTTCTTTGACCCCTTCTCAAGTAGTATGCCTATGGACTTTTGTCCCCTGCGCCCCACACCTCCCTTATTCGTCTAAGTGCTGGATATGAATCACTGCCCATTATTATGGTACACGGGTATAGGTTAGAAAATATTAGTCAGCTTAACCGAAACACAAATTGCATATTTGCCAAATAGCCATAAACAAAATGAATTATTAATATTTTTTAATCTAGGTTTAGCACGGAAACTTTATAAAAATGTTTGCTTGTCACTAATTTGAAACAATTTGTCGTTCATTATCAAAACCTACTATTTAATTTATGCACTGGTATTTTTTCATCAAGCGATATCGAAAATTCCAATTATCTGGAAAACTGTACTTCATACTAAGAATTTATTAGGTATTTTATTTGCAGACGCCCGTTATTTAGAAGTGTCTACAGGGCGATTCAATAAACTTTATTTCAAAATTTTTATTTATAAAAATGATACAACTCCCATGTCTACGCCACTGATTATTTTACTTTTTCAGCAATATCATGAATATATCCAAATCGACTAGTTTCTTTTTATTTCAAATAGTTCCACAATTATTAAGAAATTTAAAATTTTATTTTCGAACTTTGCGGACAAAACTAATCAAAAGTTTAGGAAAAGTTTCCTAGTATGTTTTGCGACATACAGTTACGGATATAACTTCGATTGATGAGAATATAAATTAAAGAAAAATTTTAGAATTCATTTAAATTAACTTAATTTAGTAAAGCAAAAACAATTTTAGTGTTCTAAGAAGATTCACGCTAATTCCCCCCTGCCCCATTATATAATCGTTAAATCAAATCAAATTTTTTTTAATCCTCCATTTATCTCTCATTTTGAGCTAAAGTAGGCAATGGAGCCTATGATTTTTTCAGATGGAAATGACCGAATACTCGTCTCTGAATAATTCACTGTCAATTTTAACTTTCCAACCGAGACGGGCCGTTAGTGAAAGTTCTGACTCGGGACGGAAAGCGAGGAACTTCGCGATTAAATTCTGGCCAGATTATAAAGCACAGATCGGAAGTTCGGAAACTCTGCGTGCGGGATGGCCCGGCAAAGCGGAGTTAATCAAATATAGATGGAAGAATTGCTCCAGGTGCGAGTTTGAAAACTCCAAAGTAATCCTTAATTTCTTCCAGGGGGAGGGTGTAAATATGATTTGGTATTTGGGGTGGACGTTGAAGGTGAAAATAACTTAAATAAATTAGAAAATTATAAATATCGATTTGTTTCATTCATACCGGGTGACCACAACATCGTTTCGTCAATTTTGTTATAATTTCAGGAAGTAAATATTACTGATTTTTAAAGAAAATAAACTGATCGTATCATAATACATTTAACCATCCACCACCATTTAGTTCTAATGTAAAAACTAATTCGGCAATTCATTATTTTAAATATCTAGTTACGCCACCCCAAAGTACAGTTTACATAAAGAAAACATAAAAAAGAATTAAAATCGTACTATACAGGGTACGTCATTTAACTCACCCGCTGCCAATATCTCCGAAATGAAAAAAATTATTTTAGTTCTGGAAACTGGAGTTGTTAGATCCCTCGAATAGCTTCAAATTGCAGTTAGAACTGTTAGTTCAAATCTTTCTGTATAGATGGCTTGGCGATACTAAAAAATTTGTTAATCCCCGAAACGTGGAAATACGTGGACAAAATATTCTTTTAAAATATTTCTGTGATGACTTTATTCACACCACATAGGTACTAACTAGCAAACAATCAATTATAAAAAAACGAATGATCAACTACAGAAAAAAAATGTACAATGGCAAATCTTAAGGGGCAGAGACGAACCATATTTTATCAAATGTTATTAAAAAATGCAGTCATAGGTGGCTCATGTCAATAAAACATATGTAACAGATGGCACATATTAGTTTTCCAACAATTACAGTTTTATCAGCTTGCGTCTTTCAATTTAACTTGTATAGTTATAAGATTTATAGCCTTTCCGATATCAATTGAAGATTGAAGTCGTTGACGGTATGTACCAGGTTCGGTCGCTGACCCAGCAATTCGGCATTGAAATATTTGAAAAACTTGTTCCCATATTTATTTAACCATACCCATATACAGGTCTGGTCGAACTACACGTGGAGGTGGTAGAAATGTATAAGCCCAGTTGAAGAATGCGAGCGCGGGCAAACGAAGTCTAACACAACTGTATTGGACTAATAGGCAATAAATCTCAGCTTTTGACAAGTGGTGGACAAATTGCCCAGTAGTGCAGTGCAGCAATGCGGAATTTGGTTGTGATTTAAGTAATTTTAATTTTTTATAGGCACCTTCTATTAATCATTTATATTACAATTGCGGGAGAAATAATATTATTACAACATGGCATTTTGGAGACCTTTCGAAACAGAACAAAACGAAATTTACCATCAATATAATAAAATTGTTTGAGGACATAAATAATTAAAATATGTTGTTGGCCAAATGAACATATAATAGAAATTCTCTACACATTATATACAAATTATTATAATGTTTTACTTTTAGCAGAAAACTTTTTTAGGGACGCCTATGAAACTCATTTAATTTGATTCCCCTTTTTTATACACGTTCAACTGATTTCGGAAAGACTATAGATACCATTGTACAATTTTTTTTCTGTACTTTATCATTTCTTTTTTTATAATTTATTGTTTGTTAGTTGATATGTGGTGTGAATAAAGTCATTATAATAGTATTTTAAAATAATATTTTGTCTCGGTGTGATTTAGACAAAATAATAGATTTTCCTGCTACATCATACATTGCATAATATAAGTCGATATATCTCGAAAACAAGTAAATATTGGAAAAAATTTGAAATTACAAAAATTACTCAAAATTTAACGATCTTTCAGATGGACTGCATTTCCACGTTCCAGGGATCAAACAATTTTTTAGTAACGCTACGCCATCTATACAGAAAGCTTTGAACTAACAGTTCTAACTGCAATTTGAAGCTATTCGAGAGACCTAACAACCCCTCTTCATTTCAGAGATATTGTCAGCTGGAGTGTGCCATACACCCTGTATAATTACTTTACAAGTAGATTTTTTATATCAGTAACACTAACAACAAATATATTATTTCTCTTTTTTCAATTCTCAATTTTACAAGCAGATTCTGACTGCAGCAATAATAAATTTTTATTTAAAACCTTTTTTAATGAGAATATTAAATTTACTTTTAAACTGACGTCGACTGAAGAGGTTAATTCTGGCTTAAATAGTTGTAAAAAAATATTCGTTCGATACGGATGGTATTTCCAATTTAATGTTAAAATACGGGGTGTCCCGGTACTTGGTATAAAAAAGTCGAGTAAAAATAGATAAAGTCAAAATAATACCAGTTCTTCATATAATTTTTTTTTTCATACATGATCCTATTAATTACTACCTCAGAAATCATCTACAAACAAATAACATTCGCAGACTTAGGAAGTGTGTGGAGGTGGTAATAGTTTAAATATGATGGATTTCACAGGATCTAATGACACTTACAGTGTACGATAATTCAATAAACAAAGAAATCTAAATAAAAAATTTAGATAAATTTGGAACGAATACACGAAAGATGAATTTTTCGAGACAAAACGTCTGAATCTGGTTCGGGTTGAGGCAATACAGTATTGGGGGTCATGAAGGCTTGCAAAAAATGTAATAAAATCTGTAGGGTCGTATTTAAAAAAATGAAGTTGATGATGGTCCTGGAGAGACGAAAATAAAAATCGATTATGCCATTCGATAGAGGATAAAAAGTGGCCATGAGAAAGTGTTCTTCTTTTTTCAATATCTCCTCAAACAAGGCTGAAATTAAACATAAACGGATAGCTATCTTACTTTAGGAGATAATCGACCGTTGCCATACATGTTAGCGACCCTGTATAATGATGATATGCCCAAAATATCATTTATGATTTATTATAATCTATTTGTGATGCAAGAATGAAATATGTAAACGTATCTTTGTTGTTTGACTTTACCCCAGGTAGAAGACGTGAATAAGTAACATTCAAAATGTTCTTGTGCATACAGAATTAGTGAATACTTAGTACTTAAAAAAATAATAATAATTAAGATAAACAAATAGACAGAACAAATAAGAAACAAGAAAAGCGAGGGGATAAATAGGAAAAAACTAAAACTATGTCACAAATAAAATAAATAACTTATCACATTTTAAAAACTACCAACAATAAAATCTTAGCATAAAAATAAAGAAAAGTTAGAAATAATTTGAATTTTTCATCTCAAAAAAAAAACACGGGATACCAAATTTCGTTTAAATACGTCAATTATTTGGAAGGTTATTTAAAAAAATGGAAAATAAAATTTTGTTTTTGACTCGGTTACCTACTATCAACTTTTGGACTAAAGTAAGTTTGGTCAGATCACATTATTATGATGTCACAAATGACCTGTTACCCTGTGTACAATTCAATACGGGACACCCTGTATAAACATTGTTATATTTTACAAGATCCTTGTGAGTAAATATAAACTTAATTTTCGGGGAAGTGAAAGTTATCCGAAAGTAGCAGTTTCCCTCTCCCCATCGCTTTAGCTTAATTTTCGCTCAAATTATCTTACTTCAGCGAGGCTTAACACCCATGTTAACACTTGTTAGTCTAAGCCCATTTAGTTTTATAGAATAAGTTAGCCGCACAAAGTATACCCCTTATGGTTATAGTCTTGTCATAGTCTGTACATAATAATACTTAAACTTTATTTTTGAGATATTTTCTTTTTTGTTTGTAAGATTAAGCACTTGTTAAGACGGCTATGGCATTGGATCCAAATTCGCACAAAAATCTGTTCGTGTAAAACATAAGAACTTAGAAATATTCATACGAACGAGAGATTCTTTTATCACGAGTCACATTTTTTATTTAAAACCTGCACAAACCTTTACAGTTAATTTCTGTCGACATTATACATATTATTAAGTTTTGTATTTTTATTTCATTTTAAAGGTAAAGGTTAAAGGGTAAAGGTTAAATAAATTAATTCAAATAGATTTTAAAAATGTTCATAGAAGATTGTACGAAAGGAAGTCAAGTATTGATCTTTGATATCAAAATACAAGGAGGCCATTTGAAAAAGTAATCCTAAAGTAAAATGCAGAAAAAATGGTTAAGATCCTATCTGTCAAGTTTTTTTTTGAGTTTTGGTCTTTGTCAACGTTGATATTACAGTGACAAAAATACAAGATATTGTGCAAAACCGTACTTATCTTATCAACTTCGACGTCAGCTGTTACATGAGTGTTGTATAATAATGAAAAAGTAATATTAACGGTCGGTAGAAGGAAGCGCAAAAAAAGCAAACGCCTAGGTGGGGCAATTCTGGAGGGAAGCCTAGTGAGTTGAAGATAGGCAGTTGAAGTGAGAGCAGCGGAGAGTGACAAGTGAGACGATTAGTGTAGTGTGAAAAATATAGAGGTAGTGGAAAATTAAGTGTTTAACCGATATTAGTTAGCAGGTAAAATTCTTTAAGTACTTTGTTGTTAATTGTTCTATGTAATCTTATGATTGTAATGGTTATAGATGTTTATTGATAATAACTCTTTGTATGTTTAGCTGCCATTGCTTTATGCTCAAGGGCATATATTTTTCAAAGATAAAATTGTTACAATTATTATTAACGATTGCTCATTATTTATTATATGTTAAAATATGTATATATTGTCGTGACTGCCCGGATATTGCAAAAACAACTGCTTTGTTTCACATTTAACTTGTTTTATCATGATTACGTTGTTCTTTGATTTCTTGTGCTCACTTTATGTCATACGCATGTAAGAGCTTTGTTGAATTTACTAACATTTTCGCCCATGATATTAAATACAAAAAAAAAAAATTGCTCTGGATTGCCTCCCGTATGGGACTCCAGTACCTTACCTATTATTATTGTTGTTGTTGTTGTTACTGTTGTTATTATTACCTTCCGGCCCTGCCGGCTAACTAACACCAAACCTCTTCAGTTTTACTTGGAAGTGTGTATGTCTAATTTGAGTGAGGTGACATTTAGTGAGAAATTAAATAAGTCAGGTCTTATTTATCATTAGCAAAGGATCTTAATTTATGCCTTTTGTTAGCGGTTGTTTTGTATTTATATTTGGGTAGTTAGAGCAACGATCGTGGGTTTCTCTGCCATGCTCTTTCCCCACAGGAGCTCTAGGTGAGCCTGGCACTCTCATTTTATGTTAAATGGTTGTTAATGTTTTTGTTGTTCTTTCTGTTTGTCACATGTTTAATTTGAAGACTGTTGAACGTAAATAATAAAGTTAGGTGTATTTATTCTGCTTTTGTTTTATAAAATTAAACCATACTTCCCCTCTTTAAAGTTAGTAGCCAGCGCCTTCCGGTCAATTAAAAAAATAGATACATACAACGTAGGTATTCCTTATGACGATCACATATTTCTGGCCACAACTACGTTTATTTTATTTTTTTCGATCGAACCCGGGGTTGTTATACTACAATATTTCTTTAACAATTTGTATTATTTAATGATTTTAATATGTCAGGTATGTGTTTTTTTCCATTAATAATATTTGGATATCTTATGCTTCACTATTTGGAAGGCATCGATTTGGATGACATGTGGTTGCGGCAGGATGGTGCCACCAGTCATACGGCATGAGAAACTATCTACTTATTACGGTAGAAATTTAATGGACAACTCATATCACGTAACAGTGAAGTGACTTGGCTACCAAGATCGTGCGATCTATTGCATGCGACTTTTTCCTGTGGCGATTCGTAAAGTCCAAAGTTTATTCTGCTCAAATGAATACCATTCCTGAATTAAAGACAGAAGTTCGGAGAGTTAGCAACGAAATTCAACCGCAGGTATGCGACAGCACGATACAGAATTTTTCTAAAAGAAGTCGTGTAAGTATGCCAAATGAGTCGCAGAGGATATCCTCTTTCATATTTACCTAATGGCAATGTTTACCCTTTACAAACATATAAAAACTTTGCCAACTTTTTAATTAATAAATCCTTTTTCCTCGTATGAAATCCTGCGTTTCTTTTGGGATACCTTTTAACATTCGTTAAAATCGTTCATATTAAAATAACATGATACATATATTTTTTATTCAGCCGTTAATTATTTCTTGTAAACCATACGAATTGTAATATTGTGCACTTTCCGAATTTAAAATTTAAAAAATTATTATTGTTTCGAATTTTTATGATATTTGGTAATCGGTCATTCATTACAAGAGGCTCATTGACATATTTTCTATACTTTAAACTTTAAAATAAATAAATAAATAAATATTCAAAAGATTGTACAACATTGTAACTAAATGTATATTTTTAATTAAAGTTTCATTTACATGCATGCAAGCCGTTGCCTAGCTTAGGGGTATTTTTAACATAATTGATTCATAAAAAAATTGTCAAAAATATTACGTTGCTGTAGCCATGATTAATCACTGCGGTACATGAAAACCTACAATTAGGAAAGTGGACTGAATACAACATTTATATAAAGCCTTATTTTTTCTCCTAAGCTCCTAATTTCTGCATATGTACGTCAACTACGTCACTTTGTAATAAGCTGGGGCTGTCATTAATTATATTAACTATTTTCCTGTAAAAATGATTTTGTTTTACATATATACAGTAGGTACCTAAATAGGCCAAACAGTTATTTAAATGGGAATGATTCACAGTGAAAGAAAAATGTCCTTATTAAATAAATGTGGGTTTCTAATAATTAGAGCTGTCATAATTGGCCGGGCACCAAAGGCGTGCGGATCATCAACATAAAATAAAGTAAACAATGATTATAAAATTTATGTCATTGCATCATTGTGAAACTCGTAAATTGTTTTACGTATCGTTGCCATCGGTTTCACAATCTGGATGGGATCCGTTATAGATCGCATCATGAGGTATGTTTCTACGTTTCTACCCTTGTTTCAGTGAAACTTCGCGGCGGTGATAAAAAATATCATAATCTGAAGAGAGCGACCGTTCCAGATATACTGATCTAATATTTGTATAATTAAATAATCTACTTCCAAGATGGTCCGACATGGTAATTTCTTCTCGGGGTTGTATTTATTCCAGGAGGAATGAAATGTTTTATTATTTACTATGTCACATGCAATTAGTATGAGAATTAAAATATAAATAAACATAAATTGTGTCTTCTGGTTTTTGGTTTGGTTGAGTTTATACGTGTGTTGTGCACTGTTTAACATTTATTACTTTTTGTTTATTAATATTTATTTTAAACGTTTTTATACAAGTATGCATATACTGAATTACATTATTATTTATATTTTTTTAATAAAAGAAAGGATTGTTCATTATTTAACATTTCTTATGACCACATGCACTTGAAATAACACGCGTTGAGTGCCGCTTTGTTAGACAAATTTGCTATTGATAAAACTGTGATGCTGACCTGAGTACATAATTTATTACTTCTTGCATTTTTTATTAATTTTATAAAAAATCAAACATTTAAACGTAAATAGGTATTTTTAGAACTCATTATTTTCTTTACTTCCATAAAATTCTTTTCTATTCCAAAAAATATATATGTTTTGTTTTCCACCTGAAGAGGTTTTATGTGTTAATAATTTTATTGCTACTTATCAGTATAGGATGAATTGTTTGCTTAAATTCGCGACTAAACCGACTGCTAGACCGTGGCTGACTGACAGCGCTAATGGCTAGTGAACTGATTGTGTCAGCTCTATGTATAATTCATACAGTTTGTCTCCAGGTATATTCTTATAAATTGTTTTTAACCTCAAATATCAACCATTTTTATAACTGCTTTTTTTGTTTGAAAATAAAAGAAAACGTTTTTAACAGTAAAAAAAAACTAAAGTATCATAGAAATATAATCTATCTCTGTAACTGCGCCTTTATTCTTTAATTACATCAATTGGTTTTGCGTTTCTAGTACGGTACAGTTAGAACTATCTTAGAACGAATAAGCCTTCAACATTTCAGTGGTGGAACTGAACTCGGTTAAACAATAAAACGAAATGATATGTAGGTATTTACCGTATACAGGGTGTTCAAAAAGTTTGGAACCCTCCCTCCATCTCAGAAAATACTGCTCAAACAAAAAAATTACTAGGACAAAAGTTGCAGGGTTTTGAGTAAGCAATCCAACGGTGACCTTGACCATGACCTTGAAGGTCATTCAGAGGTCAACCTGAAAATTTTAATTGGAACCGTATTTGACCCCGAAAATGGTCAAAGTATTTCCAACAGCCTGTCTCCGAAGGTTCTCATCAGTGGAAAAATTACCGAGATGTTAGGGTTAAAAGTGAGCAATCAAACGGTGGCCTTGACTGTAACTTGGAGGTCGTTTACAGGTCAAATTGAAAACTTTTTTAATCAAATTTTTAGTCCAATATTTTAGGTCCGTTCCGGAGTCAAAAGTATGCGGTTCCATTTAAAATTTTCAACTTGACATCTAAATGACCCTCAAGGTCATGGTCAAGGTCATGGTCCAGGTCACCGTTGGATTGCTCACTCAAAACCCTGCAACTTTTGTCCTAGTAATTTTTTTGTTTGGGCAGTATTTTCTGAGATAGAAGAGGGGTTCCAAACATTTTGAACACCCTATATGTAACACTACTATATCTCAAGTTCTCTTTTGGAAATTTGTCCGCAAATATTGCAGTATAAAATCGCAATCTGTTCTCTGGTGTCAATGCTGTTAAAGATATTAGTGAGATGTAATGTATAATTAATTTAAATTTATACAATAATTGTAGCTATAACAAAAATTACATAATAAAAAACAAATCAGAAAATACTAATTATACCTTAATAATACATTACGTCATATCTTTCTAAATAATGTCATTGCTACTTTACGCCTACTGGCACAAAACATTGCGTTGTACGTACTGACACAAAGTGACCTGCTAATATGTAGGCACTACGAACGCACTGGCGGAACAGATTTTTTAACCACTGATAGTATATCAAACAACTACTCCACAGGTCATATGCCCCGACTGTCACTGAACCTACCTATCTACCTACATAACTACAGTACCTAGTATAATACCTAGTCATTCATCACGATAGTCACCATACATAAATCGGTTTCGAAGTTATTAATTCTCGTCAGTAGTAAGACAACCGACGAATTATAAAGCTGTTTGGATGTCTATCTTCAGACATGTTGTACGAGTAAAGCATATGTTATACCTTTTTAAATGTCATTGCCACATTATGTCTACCGGCAGTGATCATTTTAACTGCGTAACTTTCTAATATTTGAAATACAAATTTTCTTATATCTAAACTTTTAAAAATTATTCTAAAAAATTTTATTACATCTCATTTATTAAAAAACGATATAATTATTTGATGTGCTACTAAGTACTGACAATCTTAATACACAATTTCCAACCATTTAAATGAGGAATATTTGGGAAGAAACTTGAATTAGTATTCTTCCTGTGAGAGAATACTTTCTGATAATAGGTTCCATCCATTCAAACAAACCATTGTTCATTATTTGAGATCAGTTGATTTATCAGTGAAATTAGATTTTCTTTCTCATTTTTCCGTGTTGTACGAAAATGATAATACCATAACGTGGAAAATGTTATGTGGCAATGAAAGCCGTTTCCATAACAAAGGTGTAGCATATACAGCGTGCCCCAGAATATATGGGCAATCTCTCGGATTTATACAGGGGACGTTAAAATAACATGACTTGTCACGTTATTTTAACGTCCCCTGCATAAATCCGAGAGATTGCCCACATATCCTGGGAAACACTTTCTCATGGCCACTTTTTGCCCTCTATCGAATGGCATAATCAATTTTTGTATGTAACGTTTCGTCTCTCCAGGACCATCATCAACTTCATTTTTTTAAATACGACCCTAGAAATATTACATTTTTTGCAAGCCTTCATAACCCCCAATACTCTACTGCCTCAGCCCGAACCAGATTCAGACGTTTTGTCTCGAAAAAATCATGTTAAGTGTATTCGTTCTAAATTTATCTAATTTTTTTATTTAGATTTCTTTGTTTATTGAATTATCGTACACTGTAAGTGTCGTTCGACCCTGAGAAATCCATCTAGTTATTTAAACTATTAGCATCACTTGGTCATACATAACTCAATAAGTTGTTGCGTTAAAATTAAAACGTTATTACAATTTTAATTTTATTAGTCATAATATGCATTTTTAAGAACTAATTAGTCATAATTAGTTCTTAAAAATGCATATGAACAACCAAAACGCCAACTAAATATTATTCTTTAAAAAATTTCAGTAAATGTTCAAAAACATTTTCGTTTTGGCAAAGATTGAAAGTGAAGATCAGCGTAATATTATCGAAATTTATTATATCTGCAACCGCAACTGTGAAAGAGCATGTCAGATGTATTTGTATGAATATCTTGAAAAAAAAAAATAGATCGGAATTTGTTTGAATTTTGAGTACTCGAGAAGCCTAGAAATAACTATGGACACGGGAATAAAACTCTAATAATGTTTTATTTTAATGCGTGGTGGTAATAGTTCAATAACTAGATTGATTTCAGAGGGTCTAACGAATTTGTAACAGCCTGTATATAAGTAAGAAATATAATTCCTCTGTAATAACTTTAAATTATTAAGTTGGGAGGTCACATTCAATTAGATCTTATAAAAATCACTACCCCTCCGTTGCAATAAGAAAAATTGGTTTTCCTCTTTTAAGGCCAATTTATATGTTAATGTAATGTAGGGATTTCAGGATTCGCCCGGAGATAGAACCGCAGACGGCGGTGATAAATCATTTTTCTTGAATTGATACTCCACGACCCCTCAGTTTGGACATACATGGTTGCCCGAGAGGTGGGATATTGAAACTGCTACAATAAATGTGTGATAAACTTTAATCGGAAATGTGTCAGATAACTTCAAAACGCTTCAGATGTGTATATATGAAAGCGATCAATCGATTTGCCTATATCTTGGCATGGTCATGTTTTCCACCAGATTATTGGAGAATGATCTGGGGATAACAGTTATCTAATAATAAAGCCATTTGTACTCCGACTGCTGGGTTATGCATGGCAACATCATCCATCAAGGATTAAGCTGGGAGCAATATGCAAGCTGCTATAAATGTAAAGTACGTTAATAGTAATAATACTAATATTGCTATCATTATTACTATTACAATTATTATTATTAAAGAAATATATGCGGAGGTAAAACACCTATCATGCCCAACAATACGCAGAATATAACTCATATTACTTGTACACTAATCCTAATATATCGATAAATGTAGTTAATTATCGCACATTGAGATTACAACAAAACAAAGTGTGCCTGAAGTAATAGGGTCAAACTTCCAATGGTTCTTCAAGATGTTAATCGATAGAACAGAAACTGGGTTCTTCTAAAATATTAGAGAAATGAAAACATGGTTAGGTGGGAAATTTTTTCAACATATTGTTTTATATGTTTCATGAAGTAGTTTGTGACTGTGGTCATGAAGTATTTCATCAATATTGAAGAAAAACGAATTTTGTAAGTTCACATAAAAATGTAATTTAAAAAATTCTGTAAGTCTGCAATAAATTACCTCAGGCTCTTGGCTCACCGAAAGCAGTTAGTTTAAGAAAATTAATTAATTAATACAGAGGGAATACTTGTCTATTAGACGACTGAAAAGATTTACTTAAGAGGGAAGCAAACAGAGTTAGACTTTCTTAACGATCAAAGATATTTGTTCGGGTCAATTTAATTTGCCATTAATGGTTATTCCGAGATCCACCTGGGTTCCCCCTGCTCTTATCGCAATGTCGCCGATGTGGTACTAGAGTCTGAGATGGTACATACATGCAGAACTATGCATTTATAAGGGTCGAAAGGTATTAATCACCCTTCTCGCCATTTTGAGAGTTCATGTAGACCATACCGAATATTGGAATCTTCGGCATAGAGAGCATGAGATGGTTTCAAACAAATGCTAATCTGACCATTGAAGGACCCCTAGAGGTCGATCTAACGCAGGGACAAGTTTACATTTTTTAACGTCGTAATTTCCGCTTTTCCCATCTTTGGATAGAAAAACCAAATCTAAAGTTAACCCTTAAATGATCCCTAAATTTGACTCCATGGCTCAAGGTCAGAGTCAATATTAGACCATAAATCATAACTACGGTAGATTGAACGGAATTTGTGACAAAAATTAATCAATCTTTGCCATAAAATATAAACATTCCATTCGTAAAGCTGATTTGACCTTCAGAGGGTCGCCCCTAGGGGTCAATCTGACCCAAGATCAAGTATACATCTTTGAACGTAAAATTTCCTGCTCTTTCCACTTCTGGATAAAACAAAGGTGGTTTATATTTGAAATTCTGGACTTGATCTCCAAATAACCGCCTAAGTTTGACATCTGGGTGAAAACCAAGGTTTTTCAGTTGGAGGTGCAAGGTTGCAAAGTTATTCGGGGTCATCCACTAAAATGGGACAACCTGGGGCACATCAATAAGGGTTCCTTTATCTATGGATTCCAACTATTAAGGTAGACTAATGGTTCGCCATCTTCTTTATTGTCCAATTCATCTTACTTTTTTTTTAAATTGCTGTGATAGACGTTTTTAATGTTTAACCAGTGCGAAAGAGGTACACATTACATCTGCTAATAGTCAGATCGCGCCAGCACAGCACCACAATATTTTATAATTTTGGAGCTGTCAATTTTGAGATCATTCAAATAACAGGGCCGCGCAAAAAACAATTTCTATGAATCGCTGAACACAGAGTAGGGTAACAATTATGAAAAGCTGACTTCAGAGAAATAACTGTTCGTGTAATAAATGAAAATTAACACTCTACGTTCTAATCTAAGCATGTAGGTAAAAATTCCTATCTAACCTTGAAAGCATTCGATATCTTGTAAATCTAGAACATTTTTCAAAGAGCACTCAGGTCAATCTCAAAAGAAAAAATTGAAAAAGAAGCATTAAGTATTATATTTGGTGCACAAAAATTTTATCAATATCTGTTTAATAATAAATTTACCTTGTTAACTGGTCATAAACCTCTCGTTGCAATTTTTGGTTCTAAAAAAGGAATACCAGTTTATGCAGCAAATAGGTTACAACGGTGGGCTTTAATTTTATCAAATTTTCAGTATGATATTCAATATGTTAAGTCTTAAGAAAATATAACAGCTTTTTTATCTCGTTTACCTTTAAAAAATTATGATAATAGAGATAATTTGTATATAAATTTTATTTTTGAAAATAAATTTATACCAATTAACAGTAAAATTGTTGCAGAAATGAATTTACAAGAGCCTATATTAAAGAAAGTTTTCTTTTTTGTAAAAAAAAGGTTAGCCAAAAAAGGTAGATAAAATATTTAAGTCTTATTTCAATAACAGATATTCGTTTTCAATTGTTGAAAATTGTTTAATGTTTGGTAATAGAGTTGTAGTTCCTGAAAATTTACAGAGTAATATTTTAAAAATGTTACACATTGTGTATGGTGAAAACTAAAAGTTTAGCTCGCTCTTATTATATGGTGGCCCAAATTAAATAGTGACTAGAAAAAACAGTAAATGCTTGTTCTTCATGCAATACTTTTCGAAACAATCCACCAGAAGTTTCATTAATAAATTGGGATTATCCAAGCCAACCCTGGTCAAGAATACATATAGATTATTTAGGACCTATTTTTGGAAAACAAATATTAATAATTATAGATGCTTATACAAAGTGGCCTGAAGCTTTCATTTTAAGTAGTACAAATAGTTTTACATCTATTAAAGTTTTGCGAAGTCTATTTGCAAGATTTGGTTTCCCGAAAGTTTTGGTTTCTGATAATGCCTCTTGTTTTATCTCGACAACATTTAAAAATTTTCTGCATTTAAATGGTATAGAATTAAAACACAGTCCTCTTTATCATCCGGCTACGAACGGAGCTGCAGAAACTTTTGTAAAAACTATCAAAAATAGTTTAATAAAATCAGTAAATTCTGGATATAATTCAGAAGATTTGGATTTATTGGTAATTAGATTTTTAATGGATTATCGTAATACAACTGGTGTTTCCCCCGCAGAATTAATGATGGGTCGAAAATTACGTAGTAAACTAGATCTGTTAGTTCCGCAACAAAATTCATCAAAACGTATCACACTCCAAAAAAAGTTTTAAACAATATAAACACTCAAAAGAAATATTATTAAGGCAAAAGACATAAAATTTTCCAAGTTGGTAATTATGTTTTAGTAAGAGACTACATAGGTCTAAAAACAAATTGGATACGAGGCACAATCAAAAAGAAAATAGGCCCTCGTACTTTCATAATTTTCATTCCAGAACTTAATACTCCATGGCATCGGCATCTAAACCAAATTTTAGAATTTAGTAGATTAAATGATGATATACCTATTTCTAAAAATAAAAATGTAATGCCCAGTGATAATGAAAATGCAGAACTTAGTGATAGTGACAATGTAAATTTAAGGGGGGAAAGTGATATAGATTTAAGATCAGAAAATGAAGAGGATATTTGTGTAGGTACATGATTTTTTCGAAAATCAAAATCAATCTGAAAAAAATTTTGAAAGTGATACCAGAAAAGGAAATCGTGTAAGAAATCAACCTAAACGTTTACAATACTTTTAAAATTGTTTTAAGATTTAGGGAGAGGTAATGTAATACATGCATTTTGTAAATAATATAGAATAAAGTTTATTTTATTGGGCTCGCTCTGTAAGTTTCAATGTGTGTGTGCAATACCAATATAAAACGGGAAATTCAATCGTTTGTAGAGTCTTTATTAAAATTAAATATAAAGTGTGTTATTTATACCCTTGAGATATTACACATCTTCTATCTTTCGTTTCCTGATGAAAAAGATAAGATCGACCTTAGGTGGGTTGACATTTACAATTAGTCCCTATTCTCAGTTTTTTTTTTCTTAAAGCTCTTCGAGAGAGCGAAATTCCCAGAAACGTGTATAACAAACTTGCATGAAGAGGGAGGATACACTGGAGGTCATCGACATCAAGGCACCACAGCAGCGCAGGAAAAACCCCGCCCTGTGGACATCCTTCGCCTACAACCGCATTAACAATGACCTCATCGTGAATGTAAATTTGACGGTGAGAAAGCGTGGCCTCTATCCATCTGACTTTTAGGTGTTAGGTACGATTTTATACTTTGTAATATAGTGCAGAACGCAGATGTATGAAATTTCAGAAGGACTAACTTATTACCTTATTCAATATATTACTTATTAACTTCAATAAGCAGATAGTCTCATTAGCTCTAGAAACAAAGTCAAATAAACAACGACTATTTAAACATCTCATAACCGGAATTTTGTCAGATTCGTTCATTAACTTTAACAGGCAGATTAGTAGGATACCTAAGAACAGAGAAAATTAGGTATATACACCTCTTTTCCTGATACGCAAGGGTGTATAGCTAGGCTACCTCTTAAGAAAACACAGTTTAATACCATCTACAATACGTCAAGGAAAATAGCCTTTCCCAAGACAAACTGGGATGTACTCCATCATCCCAACCTCATGCGAAAAAGTATATATTGGACAAACAAGAAGACACGTTAACATGAGACTAAAGGAAAACAAGTGTCAACTAAAGAATTGCAATGGAGAAAAATCAACAACTACCAGGAAATTGGAAACTATTCAACTAAAAATAAATGTAGTCATATCGCTTTACTTACATGAATTGAAAATTAATGAACCCAGATATTGTAAAGGTTATCTACGAGTATTACAAATTTATATTTGTATTTATTCTACTTATTTTTGCAAGGACTGCGCAGCTTTTGCATTAGGTTGTACTGGGTTCGTCGGATTCAAAGAACACGATTTCCGAAACCAATTTATTCAACATGTATTATATAAATCGGAATACAAATTTGCTTTTGCATTAAGACACAATACAAGTTAATAAGAAATCGTCTGTCCCCATCAACAGCTCTCGACGATCTCCCCGGACGGTCTCCAGACTGTCCCCACTTACGCACACACCCTCTCCCGGCACCCCGCACACTTTCGCGGCACATTTGAAACCACTACAAGGTATATTAATAATTCCGCGTTATTTGTAATGTCTTTCTTATATTTTTCTGTGGCTCGTTCGAATCAGATCAAATAATCCGCAAATGCGGTGAATCATGAACACAAGTTTTATCAGTCCACGTTAAACATCTACAGAAGTACTTAAGAAAACGTATTTTTTTCAAGTTAGCACTTCCTATATCTGGATAAACCACTTCGGGGCATTTCTTCATAGACCTTTTTTTTTGTTGTACTGACTACCCGATTTTAAGTTTCGCCAACGAATCCTAAATCACTTTTTATAATATTACATCAACTTATAGCAAGTATAGGCCACTACATTTTCCTTAAAACATATTTGCAGAGCAAAGCAGAAGTTTTCACAATATTTTTATACAGGGTGTCTCATTTCCGGTGTGCCAAACGAACACAGATGAAAGTATGTAATTTTGTTAAAAAAAGTTTAAATCGACATGTGTCCAAAAACTTTAACCACTTTAGAGGGGGCCATTAAAACACACTTTTATTACAATATCTCGAAAATGCTTCGAAATAAATTGATAAAGGTTTATACAGAGGGACCATTTATTACGAGAAATTTCTTTATCTAAACCAAATTGACACATTGTTTTAGGGACGTCTCTGCGGGCAGCAAGCCGGAGGTCAAAATCCGTAACTTTTTTATTTGTTAAATTCATAATTCATTTTTCGAAAATCGATATCCTTGACCATTTCTACATAAAAATGATATACTTGTTTCATGTTGGGGAAATAGAATTCTTAGGTTCATTATAACATTAACAATTTATTTAAAATAATTGGCTTACATATACATTTTAAAAGAAACGATATGAACATCAATAATAGTAAAAAAATATGTTATAACAAATGTTCAAATTGCGCTCCTTGTGCATGTATGCGACAAATGCAGCGTCGATAAATGATCGCCATGGTTGGGTTATAACGAAGGGATTATTTCTAATTTCATTTGCGGCATCTATGATTCTTTCTTGCAATTGCTCTCTTGTATTTAGAGGCACACCATAAACTATCTGCTTCATATGGCCCTAAAAATAATAATCCATAGGATTTAAGTCAGGCGATCTCGCTGGCCAAGGTACAGGACCACCACGTCCAATCCATCTATTGGGAAACTGGTAAGTGATTGATCAATAGTATTTCGTGGAACCACAGTTATTGCACTTGAGCAAGAGGAAAATCGTCTAAAACTGGCTCTATAGTTAATTCTATAGGAAAGTTAAACAATGGTTGACATTAAGGCGAATAAAAAAGTTGGCAATACATTGTCGTTGAGAATTCCACCCCAAACATTTATACTCTCCCGCATTCTTCCCACAAAGGAGTTAACATAACATATTTTCAAAAAGTTCAAGCTTTAGAAGCAGCTGATTTCCCCAATCGTCTTGAATTTTGCAATTGGTTCCTAAATCAAAGTGCAGCAGAACTTTATTAACAAAGTGCTCTGGACGGATGAATGCTGTTTTACTCGTGCTGACATTTTAAACGGGTAAAAAACATAAGCATTGCTTTCTCAAAAACAATAAGTACCTACCTAGGTTACTCAAACGTTTAGATTTACACTAAAGTTTACATTTATTATGCAAACTTTGGTTATACACAACTGAATAATGAATAATAAATTGAAATACTAAAACTGTGTATTATTTAACATAATAAATTATACAACGTGAAAACGTTAATAACATTAAAAATGATAAATTGTAATAACCGTACATTCGAAAACAATCATCCCTGTGCATTACATTCAATTTGATGACACGATTTTCCTTTAATAAAAGACCGACAACTTTTTGCTCTACTTTACATGAAATACGATCCTACTACAGTTCGTATTAGTCTAGAAGCCAGATCAGGTTCCGTGTACTAGCTATAAAAATAAACTTTTTACAGCCATTTAAACATTTAATTTGTTGATAACAATTAAACTGACCACTTTCAAGCTTTGCGACCAAGTTTTTTGGATTCAGGAGGTCAAAATACTTTAGAATAAGTTGTTTGCAACCGTGGCACTCTGATTGGCAACAGAACTCTGTCTGGCTCCTAGACTAAAGTGCACGTGCATTAGAAGGTTAATGACCTCGACACAGGTTAGCCTAGGTCGGAAACACGTACCGAGTTGTTTATTTGTCTCCGTCCTATTGTTTTTGTGTCTTCTGTTACTTACAGTCAATATTTAAATACTACATACATTTCACCCTCTCTTTATAATTTATCTAGTGAGTGTTGGTTTTTTATGTCATTATTTCTGTATTGAAATTGAAATGGTTATGAAATGAAATTTAAATTACTTGAACTCTTGGAGTTTTGTAACTTAAATATTAAATTTTATTTAAAGTGAAACAGAGCTAATTTCTTTGAAGCCATAATAGTCACATTTGGTCATATGAAAACCCGCACACTACTCGTCGGTTTAGCTTTCAGAGGAGATTCGGTGTCAATGTATGGGCAGGAGTATATGGTGATCGTTTAATTGGCCCGCATTTTCTACCTGAACATCTGAATGGACCGCGTTACTTTCAATTTTGAGTAGAAGGCTTACAGCAAATTAAAAAATTATCACTACGATGTTAATAAAAACTGATTTTTGACAAGACATGCTCAGACCTCCTCGAGGTTCTTGCTGGGCAACAATAACAATTTAATATGTTGATTGCATAATTATAAGAAATAATTTATAGCATTTTAAATTATTATTGGCTAACGTGAGCAAACCGTTTATTTATTGTTTTTATATGAGCAAAAATATATAAATATGGCAACATTGCATCTAGGGCGCCTTGTTCATATCGTAGCCGGCTGACGTCAGCCGGTCAGTAACAGCCTGAAAAGGGGGTTAAATAATGATTTGAAAATATTTTTTTTCAGCTTAAATATGCATTTAAATTTTTTTAATCACTCCATCGTATTATACTCATTTTCTCTATCTGCTCTTAAAATTAATGACATTATGACTGAATCACCCTGTATACATTTGAAGATATTTAGAATATAAATAGAATTGCTAGAGTAGTAGATGGAAAATTAACATAAATATTAAAATAATATAAGATTTATTTTATTCTTGCAGTTAATGACATTACAAAGCTGCTGGCCTTATTCGCAAATATTTTTATCGGAAATCAGTAAATCCCCTTTTGCAGGCACATGCTTTGAAAGCGGTTTATTTTGTTTCGCTAAAAAAAACTCGGTTAAACCCTCCAGCTACAGGGATTAGAGCGCTCTGTTTTTTACTTCGAGGAGGGATATTTGTCTTAAATTTGTTTTTGTATACCTCGCCTGAAAGAAATGTTTTCCTCGAATTTTACGAAACGACGGCAACGTAAACTAAATTGGAGCACGCTAGTCGTTGAAATGGAAAATTACTACTTGCAATGTAAGAGATTAATCCCAACGCTCTCTTTAAATAAAAGCTTCCGATAACATGGTGTATTTGTTAAAAGAATATAGGTATAGGTATATAGAATAAACACGACTGAAAGCCTAATCGATGATACCTTAATATTTTCCAAGAATAGGCATCAAAGTTTCGGCGACACAATTTTTAAACTACTCTGCGAACTAATGCCTCGACCAGCATCTATTTTAACCGCAATATCTAGTAAATGGTTATTTGTCAGCCGAACCCATCAGACACATACCGGTTTCATACTTTGTTTTTATCAGGATGTAACTGCTTTGTGTACCAATTTGGCCGTTAAAAGGCCTAGGCAGTGAGTAATAGTGTTCTCACATTTATTCTCTGTCTGAAATTCTTGTTTTGTTTTTCTATTTTGTGTTATGTGTAAAGTGTCAAATGTCAAATTTTGTTAGTGAAAATTACATTAGCAGACAATAAGATTTTCTTATTTTAAAAATTAAACAAAAAATGGTGGAGGCGCCGCTCGATGTGCACTGTGATATAAAATCTCACATATTTCCTAAACTATTAATTTTATCGAGTTCAACCGAGAGGTTATTATCGTTGGCAAATTCTTCAGGGAACTTATTTTTGATACAGGCAGATTGTAATCAATAATCATCATCTATGCAAAAATTCTGAGTTGTTTACGCCAGGAAATATAGAGTTAGACGTGACTTTTTGTTATGGCATGCTGAATATAGTGTAGGGGGTTAGGTGCATGGAAAATGCTAGATAGTACAACAGCGTTGCGCTATGAAAATAAGATCACGCTGTTGTACTATCTAGCACTTTCCGTGCATCTAACCCTCTATGCTATAGGTCCCATAACGACTCGCACTTGTGATAGAAAATAGTATGTGCAACTCGTTCGGAAAAGTTGCCATAGCGCCACTTGGGCGCTTTCCGCACTCGCTTCGCTCGTGCGTCAACTGCGTCCGCGTGGCGCTATTGGCAACTTTTCCCCACTCGTTACACAATGTACTATAC